>NC_133126.1:198047310-198347310 GCF_048418815.1 Hemitrygon akajei
ACGTAAAGATGTATTTGTTGGTGGGATCCCTTTGGAGATGGTGTAATAAGTGGAGAATGATGTGTTGGATGTGGAGGCTCAGGGATGGCCGGTGAGGACAAGAGGAAATCTATCCCTGTTAAGACAACGGGAAGATGGGACGAGGTTGGATGGCTGGAAATGGAAGAGAAAGACGTGGGTGAGGGAAGCATCAATGGTGGAGGAAGAAAAAACCCATTCTTGGAAGAAGGACAACATCTCTGATGTCCTGGAAAGGAAAACCTCATTCTGGGAACAGATGTGGTGCAGATGAAGGAAGTGAGAAAAAGTAGACAAAGAGATATAGCCATGTCGAAACAAAATGTTCCTGATACTGTATAGAATGACTGCTTCATAAAAGCGTAATTAAGAGATCAGGCAGTGTAGAGAGATTAAGCATTTAGGTATTGGAGCCTTGCTCCAATTGATCGGTGAGGAATGCATTCCTCAAATACCTCCCTGGTCCCAACAATAAAAGGTCTGCCCTTCACTTTCTCCTGAGTGCAAAGTAATTTAGCAGCAATCCAGGGCTGTTGTTTTATTTGGTTACATGGTAAACCAATTTCATTGTTGGCTTGTTGTTGTTTTTATTCTCTTCACTTACTCTCCTTAATCCGTTCGCTGGCACAGAATCGCACTAAAGGTGCACCAGGGCGTCAAGGTCACAGGGATCGGATGACAGCGGCGCCTGGAAATTCACCCTCCAATCAGCGGCACCGATTGTGAACACGTCTTACGCAATCAGGAAGGCTTACTGATGCCTCTGCTTTCTGAGGAGACTGAAGAGAGGCGGACTAGGAACATCCTTCTACAGATGCACAGTAGAGAGGATCCTAACAAGCTGCATTGCTGCGGGGTATGGAGAGCACTGCAGCGGACAGGAGGGCTAGTCAGAACTGCCCAGTGCATTGCCGGACCAGTCTACCAGCTGTCAAGGACAAGTTTGTATGCAGTATACAATCCTGAGATTTGTCTTCCCACAGACAGCCACAAAACAAACACCGTGAGACCTGGTCAGAGAAAAATATCAAACCTCCAATGTGCAAGAAAAAAGAACAAATCATGCAAACAGCAAAAAAAGCCAGTAATAAAAGAGAATATAAAACACCAAACCATAAAGTTATCAGGAGTCTAGGCGTATTCAGTCCAGCTCAGATCAGCCTAACTCATATATACAGAAAGATGTCAGAAAAGGGCCAGTAATATCATGAAGGATCCCACCTAACCTGCTCATGGACTGTTTGTCCCATTCCCATCGGGGAGGAGGCTATGTAGGAGCCACGCCAGGACCATTAGACTCAAAAACAGATACTTTCCCCACGCAGTAACGCTGATCAACACCTCCACCCACTAACCCACCCCTCCACACCTCCAACCACCACTACTTTATCATTTCCTGTCAAAGTCACCTTATGTACAGATACTCCTGTGTCGAGTGTCAATTTATGGACATGCAATCAACCTATTATACAAGCTATATTTAATGTGCTTTTTATTGTTGTGTTCTTTGCCTTATTGTATCTATTTTTTGGTGTTGCATCTATCAAGGAGTAACAATTATTTTGTTCTCCTTTACACTTGTGTGACTTCAAGCGAGCTTAAATGTTAAATTTTGAATGTAACTGTGTTGACTCACCAGTGCCAACTCTGTTGAAGGTGGTGGAGAGTTGATGTGAATGGAACTGGATAACTCTGGTTATTGTTTGGCAATGCTGGGTCAGAAGATAGTCAGTCACCCCAGGTCTTTATAGGCACAAGAAATTCTGGCAACACACACAAAATGCTGTAGGAATTCAGCAGGAATTTCTGTCCATATACCTATCCAATCTTGCTTTAAATGACAATACCGAACTTGCCCCTACCACTTCTACTGGAAGCTCATTCCACACAGCTACCACTCTCTGAGTAAAGAAATTCCCCGTTACCCTTAAACTTTTGCCCCCTAACTCTGAACTCATGTCCTCTTGTTTGAATCTCCCCTACTCTCAATGGAAAAAGCCTATCCATGTCAACTCTATCTATCCCCCTCATCATTTTAAATACTTCTATCAAGACCCCCCTCAACCTTCTATGCTCCAAAGAATAAAGACCTAACTTGTTCAATCTTTCCCTGTAACTTAGGTGCTGAAACCCAGGTAACATTCTATTAAATCTTCTCTGTACTCTCTCTATTTTTTTGATATCTTTCCTATAATTCAGTGACCAGAACTGTACACAATACTCCAAATTCGGCCTTACCAATGTCTTGTACAATTTTAACATTACATCCCAACTCCTATACTCAATGCTCTGATTTATAAAGGCCAACATACCAAAAGCTTTCTTCACCACTCTATCCACAGGAGATTCCACCTTCAGGAAACTATACACCATTATTCCTACATCACTCTGTTCTACTGCATTTTTTAATGCCCTACCATTTACCATGTATGTCCTATTTGGATTATTCCTGCCAAAATGTAGCACCTCACACTTATCAGCATTAAACTCCATCTGCCATCTTTCAGCCCACTCTTCTAACTGGCCTAAAGCTCTCTGCAAACTTTGAAAACCTACTTCATTATCCACAACGCCACCTATCTTAGTATCATCTGCATACTTACTAATCTAATTTACCACCCCATCATCCAGATCATTAATGCATGTGACAAACAACATTGGACCCAGTACAGATCACTGAGGCACACCACTAGTCACCGGCCTCCACCTGACAAACAGTTATCCACCACTACTCTCTGGCATCTCCCATCCAGCCACTGTTGAATCCATTTTACTACTTCAATATTAATGCCTAACGATTGAACCTTCCTAACTAACCTTCCGTGCGGAACCTTGTCAAAGGCCTTACTGAAGTCCATATAGACAACATCCACTGCTTTACCCTCGTCAACTTTCCTCGTAACCTCTTCAAAAAATTCAATAAAATTTGTCAAACATGACCGTCCACACACAAATCCATGTTGACTGTTCCTAATCAGACCCTGTCTATCCAGATAATTATATATACCACCTTTAAGAATACTTTCCATTAATTTACCCACCACTGACATCAAACTGACAGGCCTATAATTGCTAGGTTTACTCTTAGAACCCTTTTTAAACAATGGAACCACATGAGCAATACGCCAATCCTCTGGCACCATCCCCGTTACTAATGACATTTGAAATATTTCTGTCAGAGCCCCTGCTATTTCTACACTAACCTCCCTCAAGGTCCTAGGGAATATCCTGTCAGGAACCAGAGATTTATCCACTTTTATATTCGTAAAAAGTGCCAGTACTTCCTCCTCTTTAATTGTCATAGTTTGCATAACTTCCCTACTTGTTTCCCTTACCTTACACAATTCAATATCCTTCTCCTTAGTGAATACCGAAGAAAAGAAATTGTTCAAAATCTCCCCCATCTCTTTCGGCTCCACACATAGCTGTCCGCTCTGATTCTCTAAGGGACCACTTTTATCCCTCACTATCCTTTTGCTATTAATATAACTGTAGAAACCCTTCGGATTTATTTTCACCTTACTTGCCAAAGCAACCTCGTATTTTCTTTTAGCTTTTCTAATTTCTTTCTTAAGATTCTTCTTACATTCTTTATATTCCTTGAGCACCTAATTTATTTGCTGCCTATATTTATTGTAGATATCCCTCTTTTTCCTAACCGTTTCCAATATCCCTTGAAAACCATGGCTCTCTCAAACTTTTAACCTTTCCTTTCAACCTAACAGGAACATAAAGATTCTGTACCCTGAAAATTTCACCTTTAAATGACCGCCATTTCTCTATTACATCCTTCCTATAAAACAAATTTTCCCAATCCACTCCTTCTAAATCCTTTCACATCTCCTCAAAGTTAGCCTTTACCCAATCAAAAATCTCAACCCTGGGTCCAGTCCTATCCTTCTCCATAATTATATTGAAACTAATGGCATTGTGATCACTGGATCCGAAGTGCTCCCCAACACATACCTCCATCACCTGACCTATTTCATTCCCTAACAGAAGATCCAACACTGCCCCTTCTCTAGTTCGTACCTCTATGTATTGCTGCAAAAAACTATCCTGCATACATTTTACAAACTCCAAACCATCTATCCCTTTTACAGTTTGGGCTTCCCAGTCTATGTGTGGAAAATTAAAATCTCCCACAATCACAACCCTGTGCTTACTACTTTAATCCTAACTTAATCAAGGATCAATGAACCTAGCTGATACATCTTTGGACAGTGGGAGGAAACCAGAGGACCTGGGGAAAACTCAGACATTCCATGGGGAGGGCATACAGAAATTCCTAACAGAACAAAGCAACACACAGCAAATGCTGGAGAAACTCAGCAGGTCAGGAAGCATCAATGGAACTGAATTAACAGTTGATGTTTCAGAATCAGAATCAGGTTTATTATCACCGGTATGTGTCGTGAAATTTGTTAATTTAACAGCAGCAGTTCAATGTAATACTTGATAATATAAAAAGAAAAAAATAAGTAAATCAATTACAGTAAGTATATGTATGCATATCGAACAGATTGAAATAGTGCAAAAACAGAAATAACGGATATAAATATGCACATAGGTTCAATGTCCATTCAGGATTTGGATGGCAGAGGGGAAGAAGCTGTTCCTGAATCACTGAGTGTGTGCCTTCAGGCTTCTGTACCTCTTTCCTGATGGTAACAGTGAGTAAAGGGCATGCCCTGGGTGAAGGGGGTCTTTAATAATGGGCTTTGCTATTCTGAAATGCCACTCCTTGAAGATGTTTTGTATACCACGGAGCCTAGTTCCCAAGATGGAGCTGACTAATTTTATAACTTTCTGCAGCTTCTTTCAATCCTGTGCAGTAGCCCCCCGCCATACCAGACAGTGATGCAGCCTGTCAGAATGCTCTCCACGGCTCATCTATAGAAGTTTTTGGGTGTTTTAGTTGCAAACCAAATCTCTTCAATCAGCTCTTTCGTCTTACTGACACTGAGTGCAAGGTTGTTGCTGCCACACTACTCCTCCAGCTGGTATATCGCGCCCCTATATGCCCTCTCATCTCCATCTGAGATTCTACCAACAATGGTTGTATCATCAGCAAATTTATAGATGGGATTTGAGCTGTGCCCAGCCACACAGTCATGAGTATTGAGAAGGTAAAGCAGTGGGCTTAGCACACACCCCTGTAGAAAGGAAAGGAGCTGAAACTAGGATAAGATGGTGGGGGAGGGGGAAGGAGTACAAGCTGGCAGGTGATAGGTGAGACCAGGTAAGGGGGAAGGTGTGTGGGGAGGGGGAGTGTAAATGATGTAATAACAGGGGGATGATAGCTGGAAAAGGCAGAGGGCTGAGGAAGACAAAGAAAGCATGCCAGTGATTCAACTTCATGAGGAGTTTGAGGAGTTTTTTTTTATGTCAGCAAAGAGTAGCAAATTTCTACTGATGTACAGATGTAGATAAGTCACCTGGACCAGATGGTTCTGAAAAAGGTGGCTGAAGAGATTGTGGAAGCATTGGTAATGACCTTTCAAGAATCATTCGATTCTCGCATGGTTCCAGAGGATTGGAAAATTGCAAATGTCACCCCACTCTTCAATAACGAAGAGGCAGGCGAAAGGAAATTACAGGACAGTTAGTCTAACCTCAGTAGTTTGGAAGATGTTGGGGTCGATTGTTAAGGATCTGGTTTCAGGGTATTTGGAGGTACATGATAAAATAGGTTGTAGTCAGCATGGTTTCCTCAAGGGAAACTCTTGCCTGACTAATGTTTTGGAATTCTTTGAAGGAATAACAAGCAGGATAGACAAAGGAGAATCAGTGAATGTAGTGTACTTGGATTTTCAGAAGGCCTTTGACAAGGTTCTTAACAAGATAAGAGCCCTTGGTATTACAGGAAAAGCTCTAGCATGGATAGAGTAGTGGCTGATCGGTGGGAGGCAAAGAGTGGGAATGAAGGGAGCCTTTTCTGGTTGGCTGCCGGTGACTAGTGGGTCCACAGGGGTTTGTGTTGGGGCTGATTATTTTTACATTATATGTCAATGACTTGGACGATGGAATTGTTGGCTTTGTGGAAAAGCTTGTGGATGATATGAAGCTAGGTGGAGGGCAGGTAGTTTTGAAGAAGTAGAGAGGCTACAGATTTAGACAGATTAGGAGAATAGGCAAAGAAGTGGCAGATGGAATACAGTGTTGGGTAGTGTATGGCCATGCACTTTGATAGAAGAATAAAAGGGTAGACTATTTTCTAAATGGAGAGAAAATTCAAAAATCTGAAGTGCGAAGGGACTTGGGAGTCCTGGTGTAGGCTTCTCTGAAGGTTAGTTTGCAAGTTGAGTCAGTGATGAGGAAGGCAAATGCAATGTTAGCATTCATTTTAAGAGGGCTAGAATATAAAAGCAAGGATGACCTGTTGAGGCTTTATAAAGCACTGGTGAGGCCTCACTTGGAGTATTGTATTGTGAACAGGCTTGTGCTCCTTATCTAAAAGACGTGGGGACATTGGAGAGGGTTCAACGAAGATTCATGAGAAGGTTCCGTGATTGAAAGGCTTGTCATATGAAGAGCATTTGATGGACCTGAGCCTATACTTAGTGGAATTCAGAAGAATGAGGGGTGACCTCATTGAAACCTATCAAATATTGAAGGGCCTTGATGGAATGGATGTGGAGATGATGTTTTGTATGGTGGGAGAGACTAAGAGCAAAGGACACAACCTCAGAATAGAGGGGCATCCTTTTAGAATGGAAATAAGGAGGAATTTTCTTTAGCCAGTGACTGGTGAATCTGTGGACTTCATTTCCACAAGTGGCTGCGGAGGCCAAGTCTTTGTGTGTATATTTAAGACAGAGATTGATAGATTTTTGATTAGTCAAGACAAGTAGGGACATGGTGAGAAGGCAGGAGATTGAGGCTGAGAGGGAAATGGATTAGTCATGATGAAATGGTGGAGCTGACTCAATGGACCAAATAACCTAATTCTGCTTTTCTATCTTATGATAGCATGGTAGCATGGAGAACATTCTGACTGGTTACATCACCATCTGGTTTGGAGGCTCCAACGCACAAGATTGGAAAATGCTGCAGGATGTTATAAACTCAGCCTGCTCCATCATGATGAGCACTAGCCCCCACATCATTGTAGACCCCTTGAGAAGTACCTCAAGAAGAAGGAATCCATCATGGAGGACCCTCACCATCCAGGACCTGCCCTCTTCTTATTACTACCATCAACGAGGAGGTAGAGGAGCCAGAAGATACACACTCAACATTTTTAGGAACAGCTTTCCCCCTCCGCCATCAGGTATCTGATGGGCCCATGCACTAATGCGCATATCCTCACAAATTTTGCTCTCTTTGTGCACTACCAAATTAGTTTTTATATTTATTATTGTAACTTGTATTAAGTTTTATGTCTTGTGTTGTACCACTGGATTTTTTTTGTTTTTCACACTATTCTCTGTAAACTCTAGAGACTGTTGTGCATGAAAATCCCAGAAGATCAACAGTTTCTGAGATACTCAAACCACCCCGTCTGGCACCAACAATCATTCCACGGTCAAAGTCATTTAGATCATATTTCTTCCCCTTTCTGATGTTTGGTCTGAACAACAACTGAACCTCTAGACCATGTCTGTATGCTTTTCTGCATTGAGTTGTTCTCATGTAATTAGCTAATTACATATTTCTAATAATGAGCAGGCAGGTAGTAAAGCGTTCTCCTGCACTCTAGGGAATAAAGTCCTAACCTATTCAAGTTTTTCCTGTAACTTAGGTTCTAAAACTATCTATTTTTTATTGAGAGATAGTAGACCAGGTACCCTTTCGTCTTCCTACCATCGGGCAGGAGGTATAGAAGCCTTAGGCGCTACAGCACCAACTTCCGGAACACTTACAAGATACACAGGGTAACAGGCCCTTCCGGCCCATTGAGACCACTCCGCCCAATTACAGCCACGTGGTAATTAACGTACTAAGCCGTACGTCTTTAGAATGTGGGAGGAAACCTATGTTATCAGAGAGAGAACATACAAACTCCTCACAGACAGTGACAGGAATTGAACCCAGGTCACTGACGGTGTAACAGCATTGCACTAATGGCTACATTACCATGCACCTCAACCATCAGGCTTCTGAACCAGTGCGGATATCTACACTCTGCACTCACTTCAACTCTGAACTGGGGTGTGTGTGTGTGTGTGTGTGTGTGTGTGTGTGTGTGTGTGTGTGTGTGTGTGTGTGTGTGTGTGTGTGTGTGTGTGTGTGTGTGTGTGTGTGTGTGTGTGTGTGTGTGTGTGTGTGTGTGTGTGTGAGAAGAATAGAGAGATGAGCGAATCAGAATCAGGTTTAATATCACTGGCATATGTCATGAAATGTGTTGTTTTGCAGCTGCAGTACAGGGCAGTACATAATAGTAAAAAAAACTATAAATTACATTAAGAAATATAGAGTACGTAAACATTTAAATTAAGTAAGCAGTGCAGAAAAGACAGCAAAAATATGAGATGGTGTTCATGGGTTCATTGTCCATTCAGAAAACTGATGGCACAGACTTCCTGAGGTACCCGTGGCTGTAACAGTGGACTTCAACTGCAGGAGTCCTAGCTGGGAATATTTGATTATTCCCATCAGAGCTGCATGCTAAGAGTCGCCACTTATCGGCACCATCTTGTACGAATCTCCTCAGAGGATCTGAGGCAGTCTGGGCTCATTAACGGTAGGGTTCGGAGAGTGGGGTGGGAAACGACAAGGCAGATGGGACCGCCGGGGAGCCTGTTACGGTTGACCCCAGGTGAGCTCCTCACATGCCGGATGGCAGCTTTCAGTACAAACAACGACATAAAATCGGAAGAAGGGGTGTGAGAGCAGACTGATTTGAAAAGTCCAAAGTGCCCAGATGGCCAGTTCGGAGTTAATCAAACAAGCAGCAGCCGGCAGTTCTCTCCAAAATATGACCCGGCCTGGGGCACATCAGACTCCACAGGCGGACGGATAAACGCAGGGTCCAAGAACTACAAGGGATACAGTGTGATGCTATGATGTCGGAAACGGTGGTTGCTCTGAAAGCTCCCCCTATTTAGGGGAGCATGCTGATATGGCAGATTTGACATTCTGTTGGTTTCCAGTAACACCCTCCACATACTGTACAACTGAAAGAGACTATCTGAAGAAGGTCGACTCTTCTCCAACCTCCTTGTAAGTCTGAGAGAGTCACAGACAGCACCACCGAGGAGGAATAGTTCCTTTGGCCCATCTATTCCATGCAGAACTACAATTCTGTGTAGTTTCATCTAACCGCATGTGGACCATAACCCTCCATGTTGCTCCATCACGTTCCAATCCAAATTTCACTTAAGTGTTGAAATAAAACCTGCATCCACCACCTCTGCTCAAGGTTACACAGCTTCCAATTCAGAATATGCTGCAAGTCTCTCACCGGTGGGAATGAAATCATACAAATATCACTGTGTTGATTCTACGCTCTAGTATCAATTGTTTGGTAACAATAAAGTATTTGTATTTGTATACCTTGCTACTTCGAGGGATTTGTGGATGTGGACCCCAAGGTCCATCTGTTCCTCCGCATGGTTAATATTCCTGCTATTAAACCTATATTCTGGCTTCAAGTTTGATCTTCTAAATTAAATCACTTCACACTTTTCCAGACTGAACTCCATCTGCCATTTCTCAGCGCAGCTCTGCATCTTGCCAATGATCCATTGTAACCTATGACAACTTTCTATACTGTCCACAACATGACCAACATTTGTGCTACTTTTTGAAAACTTACTAATCCACTCTTCCACTTCTTCATGCAAGTCATTTATAAAAGTCACAAAGAGCAGGGGCGCAGAATGGATCCTTGCAGTACGCCACTGGTTACTCTTCTCCCGGTAGAAGAGGCTCCATCCATTACCACCTTCTGCCAATGTGCAAACCAATTTTGAATCCAATCAGCCAGCTTTCCCTGGATCCCATGCCTCCTGAGTCCATAGAGGGGAAGTTGGCTTCTGTGATGTGCTGAGCCCTGTGCAGTTTCTTGAGGTCTCATGTAGAGCAGATGCCATACCAATCCAGACAGAATGCATCAATAAAAGTTAGTCAGAGTCGACGGGGACATGTTGAACTTCCTTGGCCTTTTGAGGAAGTAGAAGAAGTGATGAGTTTCTTGGCCATGACATCAATGTAGTTGGACCAGGGGAAGGCGATTGGTGGTGTCCACATCTAGGAATTTGAAACTTCATCAACTTAAAAGTTAATGTTGTGTGTGTTGTCTACTTGCCTGTGATGCTGCTACAAGAAAGTTCTTCAATGTACCTGCTTGCATGATTTTTTTTTTCTCTCTGGGCTTGGGTGTTGGTCTTTTTTAAAATTAGGTTCTTTCAGGTTTCTTATCTTGTGGCTGCCTGTAAGTAGATGAATATCAAGGTTGTATAATTTGATAACAAATGTACTTTGAACTTTGCTCTTTGAACTTTGAACCTCACCATACTTGTATACAGGACAATAAACTTGACTTGACTTGACAGATTTGACACTTTTGACAGTGAATTTTGAAACTCTCTCTCTAAAAAGCATGTAAATTATCCACCCTGCTATTCTCTGCAGTGTCCAGCCCAACAGTTCTACTTCACGGCACTGATTCATGAGTCCGCTGAGCTCGCTGGGTGTGAAATGTTCAGCAGTGCAGTCCAAGTTACCAAAGTTTTGGATTTATTTACTACATGTACATGGAAGTGTACAGTAAAATGCTTGGAGGTGGCCAGGACCAGCCTCCCTAGGGTCTTCATGATGTGTGAGGTCAGGGCTACTGGACAGTTGTCATTCAAGTCTTTCAATTGGCCTTTCTTGAGTACTGGGGCAACACATAATGTTTCCACACAGTCGAGACCCTTTCCAGGCCGAGACTCAGAATGAAAACCCATCTTTTTTATGATTACGGTAAATGTCATTTTCCTGTACATTATTTTATTATTTGTTAATTTATTTGTGGTATCCATAATTTGTGTATTTGTGTATTGTGAATTTGTGGTTCACATACCCTATGGACTCACTTTCAGAGACTCTTCATCTTATGTTCTTGATATACGTACATACGTATGTATGTATGTATGTATGTATGTATGTATTTATTTATTTGTCATTTCCATTATTATTACTTTTTTCTCTTTCTTTTTGTACTTGCACAGTTTATTGGTTTTTGCATATTGGATGTTGTCCATCCTGTTTGGTGCAGTCGTTCATTAATTCGAATGCATTTACTTGAATGCCCATAAGAAAATAAATCTCAGGGTTTTATATGGTGACAAATAAGACCTTGATAATAAATTTACTTTGAACCTTGAACTTTGATATTACTTTGTTGAGTTATATGTACTGCGTTGTGCACAGTGGTCCAGAGGAATGTTGTTTCATGTGTACAGTTGAATGAGAATAAACTGGAACTGGAACCTGGATGTGCTGGGGGCAGCCCGCAAGTGTGGGCACACGTCCTGGTGCCAGCGTAAGATGCCTGCAACAACAAGAACATGAGAGCAAGCCCCTTTCCCACTTACACACACACACACACACATACACACACAGACACCACACACACACTCACACAGAGACACACACACACACACACACACACACACACACACACACACACACACACACACACACACACACACACACACACACACACACACACACACACACACACACACACACACACACCTCTGGGCACTCAGCTTGTTAGCCAATGCCAGTTTGGGACATCCCAAGCTCATGAAAACTGCCTCACAAATTCTGGTTTGTTACTTCATTCACCGGATAATTGTAGCTTTCAATCTGAATACGATGAGAAAGGAAGACACAGACGTCATGGCAACAAACATTCCCTCAGTTACAACTAAGCATAAGAGCTGGTCAGCACAGATTCTCCTCTCTACATCAGGAGCAGGAGGTGTTGGGTTTGAAGGGTTGAGAGCTTCATGTTTCTAGTTCTGAACATCACCAACAGCCTGTCCGGTTCCAAACACATAGATGCAGGGATCAGGAAAGCTCACCCATGCCTCTACTTCTTCAGCGAAAGAAATTCAGCACATTCCCATTGAACCTCAACAAATTTGACTGATGCAGCACAGAAAACATCCTATCTGTATGCATCACTGCCTGTTATGGCAACTGCTCAGCCTGACCCCGCAAGAAGCTGCAGAGAGCTTCTTTATTTGTTTATTGATATGCAGTTGGGACAGTCCCTTCTGGCCCTTTGATCTGCGCTGCCCAGTAATCCCCCAATTTAATCCCGGCCTAATCACTGCACAATTTACAATGGCCAATAAACCTACTAACCAGTACGTCTTTGGAATGTGGGAGGGAACCCACACACTCATGGGGAGAACGTATAAACTCCTCACAGACAGCAGTGGGAGTTGAACCCAGGCCACAGGTACCTGTGCTAACCACTACATTACCGGGCTGCCCGAAGAGTTGTTGACGCCGCTCAGCCTCCCCACTATGGACTCTGAATAATCTTCTTGCTACCTTAGTCAAGTAGGCAGCAAGTCCACACCAACCCAGAGCATTCTCTCTTCTCCCCTCTCCGTATGGGTAGAAGATACAAAAAGGTGAAGGAATGTATGACGAGGCTCAAGGACAGCTTCTATCCCACCATTATCAGACCCTGGTACGGCCACCTTGTACAATAATATGGACTCTTGACCTCACAATCTACCTCGTAATGGCCTTGCACCTTATTGTCTACCTGCTACTGCACCGTCTCTGCAGTTTTGTCATTTTATTCTACATTGTTATTACTTTACCTTGTTCCAACTCAATGCACTGATCAATGATCTGATCTGTATGAGTAGTGATCTAGTCAAGCATCTCAGTGCAGGTGACGTTGATAAACCAATTCCAATACCAAGATGGTGGTTGATGCTGGCAAAACAATGTACCTAGTATTCTGGGAGGGGGTGGGGAGCGGTTCAGACTTTGGATAAGGGGGCAAAGGGGCAGAGGAATGGGGTGGGGTTCAGACTTTGGATAAGGGGGTAAAGGGGAGGGGAGGTACATTGCATCTTCAGTCTGGGGAGTACAGGATAATGAGCAGGGTTAAATGTCACTCGACAGACTGAGATCGGAGAGCCGTGCTGGGCACACACGACTGCTGCTTCACTGATTCATTACCCTCCTATTAAACAAACACAAAGGGTTGTGCACTCAACAACTCATGATTTCCCCTCCTGGGAGGCAGGGGTCTCCGAGGGATTTACAACATGATTCTCCCCACACTGACTCCTCAAACCCCCACCACGTGCCACTTCTACACAGACTTTACACTGTCGCCAACCTAACAAAATTATAAGATTATTGTAATAAAAATTTATTTATTTAGGAATACAGTGCAGATTAGGTCATTCTAGTCCTTCGAGCAAGCCCACGCCAGCAACCCCCGACAAACCCGATTAACCCTAACCTAATCACGGGACAATTTACAATGACCAATTAACTTATCCCTTACATCTTTGGCTTGTGGGAGGAAACCAGAGCACTTGGGGAAAACCCAGGTGTTCCACAGGGAGACACACAGACTCCTTAGAGATGAAGCCAGAATTGAACTCTGAATTCTGGAATGCCTGGTGATGTAATAGCTCCACAATAATCACTACACAACTGTGTAATAGCTTCCACAATAATCACTACACTACTGTGTAATAGCTCCACAATAATCACTATGCTACTGTGTAATAGCTCCACAATAATCACTATGCTACTGTGTAATAGGTCTATGATAATCACTACACTACTGTGTAATAGCTCCGGATAATCACTACGCTACTGTGTAATAGCTTCCACAATAATCACTATGCTACTTTGTAATAGCTCCACAATAATCACTACGCTACTGTGTAATAGCTCCACAATAATCACTATGCTACTGTTTAATAGCTCCACAATAATCACTATGCTACTGTGTAATAGCTCCACAATAATCACTACACTACTGTGTAATAGCTCTACGATAATCACTATGCTACTGTGTAATAGCTCTAGGATAATCACTACGCTACTGTGTAATAGCTCCACAATAATCACTATGCTACTGTGTAATAGCTCTATGATAATCATTACACTACTGTGTAATAGCTCTAGGATAATCACTACGCTACTGTGTAATAGCTCCACAATAATCACTATGCTACTGTGTAATAGCTCCACGATAATCACTACGCTACTGTGTAATAGCTCCACAATAATCACTATGCTACTGTTTAATAGCTCCACAATAATCACTATGCTACTGTGTAATAGCTCCACAATAATCACTACACTACTGTGTAATAGCTCTACGATAATCACTATGTTACTGTGTAATAGCTCTATGATAATCATTACATTACTGTGTAATAGCTCTAGGATAATCACTACGCTACTGTGTAATAGCTCCACAATAATCACTATGCTACTGTGTAATAGCTCTATGATAATCATTACACTACTGTGTAATAGCTCTAGGATAATCACTACGCTACTGTGTAATAGCTCCACAATAATCACTATGCTACTGTGTAATAGCTCCACAATAGTCACTATGCTACTGTGTAATAGCTCCACGATAATCACTATGCTACTGTGTAATAGCTCCACAATAATCACTACACTACTGTGTAATAGCTCTACGATAATCACTATGCTACTGTGTAATAGCTCTATGATAATCATTACACTACTGTGTAATAGCTCTAGGATAATCACTACGCTACTGTGTAATAGCTCCACAATAATCACTATGCTACTGTGTAATAGCTCCACGATAATCACTACGCTACTGTGTAATAGCTCCACACTAACCACTATGCTACTGTGTAATAGCTTCCACAATAATCACTACACAACTGTGTAATAGCTTCCACAATAATCACTACGCTACTGTGTAATAGCTCCACAATAATCACTACACTACTGTGTAATAGCTCTACGATAATCACTATGCTACTGTGTAATAGCTCTATGATAATCATTACACTACTGTGTAATAGCTCTAGGATAATCACTACGCTACTGTGTAATAGCTCCACAATAATCACTATGCTACTGTGTAATAGCTCTATGATAATCATTACACTACTGTGTAATAGCTCTAGGATAATCACTACGCTACTGTGTAATAGCTCCACAATAATCACTATGCTACTGTGTAATAGCTCCACGATAATCACTACGCTACTGTGTAATAGCTCCACAATAATCACTATGCTACTGTTTAATAGCTCCACAATAATCACTATGCTACTGTGTAATAGCTTCCACAATAATCACTACACAACTGTGTAATAGCTTCCACAATAATCACTACGCTACTGTGTAATAGCTCCACAATAATCACTACACTACTGTGTAATAGCTCTACGATAATCACTATGCTACTGTGTAATAGCTCTATGATAATCATTACACTACTGTGTAATAGCTCTAGGATAATCACTACGCTACTGTGTAATAGCTCCACAATAATCACTATGCTACTGTGTAATAGCTCTATGATAATCATTACACTACTGTGTAATAGCTCTAGGATAATCACTACGCTACTGTGTAATAGCTCCACAATAATCACTATGCTACTGTGTAATAGCTTCACGATAATCACTACGCTACTGTGTAATAGCTCCACAATAATCACTATGCTACTGTTTAATAGCTCCACAATAATCACTATGCTACTGTGTAATAGCTCCACAATAATCACTACACTACTGTGTAATAGCTCTACGATAATCACTATGTTACTGTGTAATAGCTCTATGATAATCATTACATTACTGTGTAATAGCTCTAGGATAATCACTACGCTACTGTGTAATAGCTCCACAATAATCACTATGCTACTGTGTAATAGCTCTATGATAATCATTACACTACTGTGTAATAGCTCTAGGATAATCACTACGCTACTGTGTAATAGCTCCACAATAATCACTATGCTACTGTGTAATAGCTCCACAATAGTCACTATGCTACTGTGTAATAGCTCCACGATAATCACTATGCTACTGTGTAATAGCTCCACAATAATCACTACACTACTGTGTAATAGCTCTACGATAATCACTATGCTACTGTGTAATAGCTCTATGATAATCATTACACTACTGTGTAATAGCTCTAGGATAATCACTACGCTACTGTGTAATAGCTCCACAATAATCACTATGCTACTGTGTAATAGCTCCACGATAATCACTACGCTACTGTGTAATAGCTCCACACTAACCACTATGCTACTGTGTAATAGCTTCCACAATAATCACTACACAACTGTGTAATAGCTTCCACAATAATCACTACGCTACTGTGTAATAGCTCCACAATAATCACTATGCTACTGTGTAATAGCTCCACAATAATCACTACACTACTGTGTAATAGCTCCACGATAATCACTATGCTACTGCGGCAGCCAAATTTATGCCCTGGTTGGAACTCACAATCAGGAGGGTCGTGGAGCCCTTACACGGGGCAATCAGGCGATGTGATCCTTAAAGGCCTGACGAGCTACGGAAATAAGGAGTGCACGCGCACCAGCAGGCAGTGACGGGATCCTGCTGAACAGTTTGGATGGTGGGGAAAGAAGGCGAGAGGGACAAGACACCTGCTAACCGGCTGCCAAGGGAAATCATGGTGAACAGGTCCAGGGGTCTCTTGCAGGTTACTCTGTCAATGGACAGCTAATGGGATGTGGGGTAAAAGAGTGGAATCCTATAGGACCATAAGGCAAAGGGAAACAATTAGTCCATTTTGCCCATCAAGCCTGCTCTGTCATTCCATCATGGCTGATTTATTATCCCCCTCAAGCCCATTCTCCTGCCTTCTCCCTGTAATTCTGCTCCTTCATTTCATCTTGGCTGATTTATAATTGCCTTCAACTCCATTCTCCTGCCTGTAACCTTTGATGCCCTGACTAATGAAGAAGCTATCAACCTCTGCTTTAAGTATACCCAATGTCTTGTCCTCCAGAGCTGTCTGTGGCAATGAATTCCACAGATTCACCACCCTTTGGCTGAAGAAATTCCTCCTCAGCTTTGTTCTGAAGGGACATCCTTGCATTTTGAGACTGCGGCCTCTGGTCCTGGGCTTTCCCACTGTAGGAAGCATTCCTCTCCTTGCACACTCTATCCAGGCCTTTCAAGCTTGTGCTGTCTTTCGGTGGTGTTGAGGAGATGGCTGAGGGTATCAAGCCCTTAGGTGTATTTCAAACAATATATCCTGGTCTATGTAAATGCTTTGGCCAGTGTCTCTCACTGATTTTTACTGATGGACTATAGAAAGCATCCCATCTGGTTACATCACAGCTTAGTGTGCCAGTTGCCGTGCCCATGACCACAAGAATTTGTAGAGCTGTGGACACAGCACAGTGTACCGTGGAAACCGGTGAGGTAGTGCACATGGGTTCATTGACCATTCGGAAATCTGATGGCAGAGGGGAAGAAGCTACTCATGAAATGTTGAGTGTGTGGTTTCAAGTTCCTGTACCTCCTCCTTGATGGTAGCAATGAGAAGATGGCATGTCTTGGGTGATGGGGTGTTAAATGTGGATGCCACTTTCATAAGTCTTTTGAAGACGTCCTTGATGCTGGAGAGGCTAGTGCCCATTATTACAACTAGCACAACTCTCTGAGCGACATGGCCTGAAGACCGATGGGTTGGCATAAAGTGGGAGGTGCACTTTTATGTAAGACAGTATAATATTTTTGATAAATCGAGCACACGCTAGGAAGTGCTGGAGGTGACCCACAAGAGTCACCATACAGTGTCATCTTGCCAACGTAACATGCCCACCATAGTCAGCAGAACAACACAGTACACAGAACATACCAAAACAACAAAACAACAGCAAAATAAGCCTCATTCCTGCCTACCTATACACATACACAGTTGTCTATTGACAGGACAGGCTGTCTTCTTCAGCCTGCAGCCTCCAGCAGACTCGTGGGGTTGCACACACTGGCACTTTGACACCCCCAGTGCTCGGGCCCTCAGCTTCTGGACTTCCAATCGACTCCGAGCCAGAGATGAAATCCACAGCTCCCTGATTCAGAGGTGAGAATACGAGACACTGAGGCTCGGTGAAGAGCTTGTCTATGCCGTTCAATATGAAAGGTACATGCTTGTACTGGCTTTCAAAATGCACCACTGGCTGTGAAGGAATGTGAGCAACTTTTAATGAATTAAGGGATTTGGGTGGCAGAGTTCAAAGTTCAAAGTAAATTTATTATCAAGGTATGCATTTGTCAGCTACACAGAGGCTGGGGTCAAACAAAAATGAGAGGAAAACCTGTTCCTATTCAATGACCGAATTGCAGGGTAAATTTATCAAAGTCTATATATATATATATCTCACCAAATGCTACCCTGAAATTCATTTTCTTGCAGGCATTCACAGTAGGCCAAAGAACAAAGACTGACAAGCAACCAGTGTGCAAAAGAAGACAAACTGCAAAGACAACCCCCCCCCCAGAAATAATAAATAAATACTGTGTTGCTGAGGTCACGAGTTATCGAATCTTTGAAAGTGAATCCACAGGTTGTGTTCAGTGTTGTGGTGAGTGAAGTTATCCACACTGGTCCAGGAGCCTGATGGTTGAAGGGTAATAACTGTTCATGAACCTGGTGGTGTGAGTCCTGAGGCTCCTATACCTCCTTCCTGATGGCAGCAGTGAGAAGAGAGCATGGCCTGGATAGTGGGGTTCCCCGATGATGGAGGCTGCTTCCTTGTTGATGTGCTCAATAGCAGAGAGGGCTTTTCCTGTGATGGGTGCATGGTATCATAGCAGCAAGAGTAATGCTTTACAGTGCCAGGGACCTGGGTTTAATTCCTGCTGCTGCCTGTAAGGATTTTGTGCGTTCTTCCGGTGGAGACAGGTTCTCCAGTTGACTCCCACATACCAATGGTTTAGTAGCTAATTGGACTCATGGGTGAAATTGGACATGGAAGCAATACAGGATCGTTGGGCCAAATGGTCCTATTACCTGTATCTCTAAATAATATTATCAAAATTTAAAGATGACCAGGTAGAGAATGGAACGATAAAGACTACATGCAGGTAAGTAGAATTAGTTCAATTTGGCATAAAGGTCAGACAGACATCGTGGGCCAAAGGGCTTGTATCAAGCTGAGATGTATCTGGATAGGATGCATTCTATGGTGCATCACAAGAAATTGGTGAGAGTTGATGGGGACACGCCAAGTTTCTTTAGCTGCCTAAGGAAGTACAGGTGTCGATGATCTTTCCTGGCCAGGTGAGAATTTTACAACTGAAGAATTGCAAAATTCAAGTTTTATTGTGATGCTACCCGACACAAACAAGACTTTGTTTCTCCAGGGCCAAAGTGCAGAACATAGTACGCACAGTCACACACAGCACATACAGATACAATGGCACAAAATAATGTTAACACAAGTTCCCGAGTGGCATGGCCTCATCTTTTTCTCTCTAGTCCTGCTGAAGGGTCTTAGCCCGAAACGTCAACTGTACATTTTTCCATAGATGTTGCCTGGTCTGCTGAGTTCCTCCAGCATTTTGAGCATGTGGCCTGAAAATTGATGGTGCATGGGATGTTCTCCTGGAGCCATGTTTCTGCAAGAACAAGCCTGCAGCAGTTCCTCATCTCGCACTGTTTCGGCAAATGAAGGCAATCCAGCTTGTCTTTCAGGGAGCGAATACTGGAGAGCAGCACCAACAGGAGAGCTGGTCTGTGTGGCCAACCTCAGCCCAGCACAGATTCCAGTGCCCCCAGATTCCACTTGCTGTCCTCCCCCCTGTGTGGCTGCAGCATGTGATGCCATAACATGAGGGATTTGTCTGCATACCATCCGAGGCCAAGCAACTCCCCCATCGTTGGTCTTTCCAATGAATGAATGAACCACATGTTACATTTTGTAACTCTGGAAAGTAATCAAAATAAAAACATGGGAGCCTGGGGATAACTGTGTGCTTTTCGTTTAATATGATGTGCAAATATGATGTTGTGGTGTAATGGTGTAATGCTGTTCATGTTCTTCTTACATATAACCTGTAATGGATTTTGTCAACAACAAAGAATGCTTAATCAAACAATATCTTTACATTATTATTCAAATACTGAATACACAACACTGTACTTTGAAACACCGATGTCTAACGGGTCTTACGATCTCAAGAAAAACATTTGCACCAAGCACGTGGCCATCTCACTGGAAGATACCGACGGATGGTAAGAACATAAGAACGAGGAGAGGGAGTCAGCCATCTGGCCCATTGAGCCTGCTCTGTCATTCAACAAGGTCATGGCTAATCTGGCCATGGACTCAGCTCCACAAACCTGCCTTTTCCCTATAACCCTTAATTCCCCTGCTTCGTAAATATTTATCTATCTGTGAATTAAATGTAATAAATGAGGTAGCCCCTACTGCTTCCCTGGGAAGAGAATTCCACAGATCTACCACCCTCTGGGAAAAGCACTTTCTCCTAATTTCTGTCTTAAATATATTCCCCTGAATGCTGAGGCCAAGTCCTCCTGTTTCATTGTTGAAGTTGGAGAGCCAGGAGTGGGGGTGAAGGATGAAGGGATCTGGCATGGGCCATAAGACACAGGACATTTTGCCCATTGAGTCTGCTCTACCTTATGATCAGGCTGATTTATTATCCCTCTCAACCTCATTCTCCTGCCTCTTTCCCATTACCTTTGACACCCTTACTAATCAAGAACCTATCAGCCCCCTCTTTAAATATATCTAATGACTTGGCCTCCACAGCCGTCTGTGACAAAGAGTTGAATAAGATTCACCACCCCTGTCTGAAGAAATCCCTTTCTAAATGGATGCCACTCTATTTAGAGGCTGTGCCCTCTGGTTCTAGATTCTCCCACTATAAGAAACATCCTCTCCACATCCAATCTATCTAGGTCTTTGAATATTTATTAGGTTTTAATGAAAATTCCCCTTCACTCTTCTAAACTCCAGCGAGTATATGCCTAGACCCATCATAAACTCCTCATACGTTAACCCTATTATTCCTAGAATCATTCTTGTGAATGTCTGTTGGACCCTTCCCAATATCAGCACCTCCTTTCTGGATCATTGAGATCTCTTCTGGGGAAAGTATGACGTGCACAAAGTGAACAGGTTACACTTGAACCCGAGGGGGACCAATGTCTTTGTGGGCAGGTTTGTTAAAGCTGTTGGGGAGGGTTTATACTAATTTGGCAGGGGAATGCAAACCAGAGTGATAGGACTGAGGACTGTACAACCAAATGCAGTGTGTAGTGAGGCTGTGAGGAAGGACGGTCAGGTGATGGGACAAAACTGCAGTCTGTGGGGTGAGGTGAACTATAACACGGGGACAAAATCTAAAAATCTAAAAGGCTGATGCATACAGGACTGAAGATGTTATATTTGAATGCACACAGTATATGGAATAAGGTAGATGATCCTTGTAAAGCAGCTAGAGACTGGGAGGTTTAACTTTGTGGACATCATAGAATTGTGGCAGAAAGGAGATCATAGCTGGGAGCTTAACATCCAAGGATACACGTTGTTTAAAAGGAGCAGGCTGCTAGGCATGGCATTGTTGGTAAAAACTGAAATCACATCCTTAAGAAGAGGTGGCATAGGATTGGAAGATGCGGGTGGAGTGAAGAAACTGCAAGGGTATAAAGACCCTGATGGGAGTTTTATACAGGCCTCCTCACAGTAGTCAGGACGTGGGCTACAAATTACAATGGGAGATAGAAAAGGCATGTCAAATGGATAGTGCAGCGATAATCATGGAGGATTTTAATATGCAGGTAGAGTGGGAAAATCAGGTTGATACTCTACCCCAAGGGAGGGCATTTGTAGAATGCCTACAAGATGTCGTTTTAGAGCAGCTCATAGTTGAGCACACTAGGGGAAGGGTAATTCTGGATAGGATGTTGTGCAATGAACCGGAATTGATTAGAGAGCTCAAGGTAAAGGAACCCTGAGGGGTCAGTGATCATAAAGTGATGGAATTCATCCTGCGCTTTGAGAAGGAGTAGCTAAAGTCAGATGTATCAGTATTGCAGTGGAGTAAAGAAAATTACAGAGGCATGAGAGAGGAGCTGGCCAAAGTTGATTGGAAGGGGACATGAGCATGGATAATGGCAGAAAAGTAAAGGCTAGAATTTCTGACAGCAATTTGGAAGGCACAGGAAAGATACATCCCAAAGATGAAGAAGTATTCTAAAAGGAGGATGAGGCAATCATAGCTGACAAGGGAAGTCGAGGTCAGCAAAAAAGCCAGAGGAAGGGCAGATCATATAGCAAAAATTAGTGGGAAGGCAGTGGATTGGAAAGCTTTTAAAAACCAACAGAAGGCAACTAAAAAAGCCAAAAGAGAAAAGATGAAATATGAAGGTAAGCTAACAAATAATATAAAAGAAGATACCAAAAGTTTTTCAGCAATATAAAGAGTAAAAGAGAGATGAGAGTGGATATCAGACTGTTGTGAAATTACACTGGAGAGTTTGCAATGTGGGACAAAAAAATGGTGCTGAACTTAATAAGTATTTTGTGTCAGTTTTCACCATGGAAGACACTAGCAGAATGCCAGAAATTTGAGAGTTTCCGGGGGGCAGAGGTGAGTGTCATTGCTAATACTAGGGAGAAGATGTTTGGGAACCTGAAAGGTCAGAAGAAAGATAAGTTACCGGGACCAGATGGACTACACCGCAGGGCTCTGAAAGAGTCGGCTGAAGAGACTGTGAAGGAATTAGTAATGATATTTCAAGAATCACTAGATTCTGGCATGGTTCTGGACAGATGGAAAATTGCAAATAACACCCTTCTCTTCAAGAAGAGAGGGAGGGAGAAGAAAGGAAATTATAGGCCAGTTAGTCTATGCTCAGTGATTGAGAAGATTCAGGGTGCTTTCAGGGTGCTTGGAAGCACATGATAAAATAGGCCAAAATCAGCATGGTTTTCTGAAGGGGAAATCTTGCCTGACAAATCTGTGGAATTCATTGGGGAAATAACAGACAGGATAGACAAAGGAGAGCTGTGGATGTTGTTTACATGGATTTTCAGAAGACCTTTGACAATGTGCCACACATTGGCTGCTAAACAAGATAGGAGCCCATGGTTAGATACGGCAAAGTTATTTCCCATGGTAGGGGAGTCCAGGACAGGAGAGCACAACTTCAGGGTTGAAGGACGTCCATTTAGAGCAGAGATGCGGAGAAATTACTTTAGCCAAAGGCTGGTAAATCTGTGGAATTTGTTGCCACGAACAGCTGTGGAGGCCAAGTCATTGGGTACATTTAAGGCAGAGATAGATAGGTTCTTGATTAGCCAGGGCATCAAAGGGTATGGGGAAAAAGCAGGGGAGTGGGGATGACTCAAAGAATTGGATCAGCCCATGACTGAATGGCAGAGCAGACTCAATGGGCCGAATGGCCTACTTCTGCTCCTATATCTTATGGTCTTATGGTATTACAGAAAGGTTTCCAGCATGGATAAAGCAGTGGCTGATTGGCAAGAAGCAAAGAGTGGGACTAAAGGGAGCCTTTTCTGGTTGTCTGCTGGCAACTAGTGGTGTGCTACAGGGGTTGGTGTTGGGACCATTTCTTTCCACATGGTGTGTCAATGATTTGGATGAAGGAATTAGTAGGTTTGTGGCCAGGTGTATGAATGATACAAAATAGATAGAGGAGTAGCTAGTGTTGAGGCAGCAAGGTGTCTGCAGATCTACTCAGACAGACTGCAGGAAAGGGCAAAGAAGTTGCAGATGGAATATAGTGTAGGGACGTGCATAGTCATGCACTTCGGTAGAAGGAATAGAGGCATAGACTAGTTTCTAACTGGAGAGAAAATTCAAAAATCAGAGGTGCAAAGGGATCTGGGAGTCCTCGTGCAGGATTCCTTAAAGGTTAACTTGCAGGTTGAGTTGCTGGTAAGGAAGGTAAATGGAATATTAGCATTGATTTTGAGAGGATGAGAATATAACGGCAAGGATGCAATGCTGGGGCTTTACAGTTCATTGGCCAGACTGCACTGGGAGTATCGTTTGCAGTTTTGGGCTCCTTATTTAAGAAGTTCTGTTGGCATTAGAGAGGGCCCAGAATGATCCCAGGAATGAAAGGGTTAAAGTATGAGGAGTATTTGATGACTCTGTGTCTGTATTTGCTGGAATTTAGAAGAATGAAAGGGGATCTCATTGAAACTTATTGAATATTGAAAGGTCTAGATAGAGCGGATGTGGAGAGTATGATTCCTATACTGGCAGAGTTTAGGGCCAGCAGATACAACCTCAGAACAGAGGGATGTCCCTTTAGAACAGAGAGGAGGAAAAATTGCTTTAGCCAGAGGTGGTGAATCTGTGGAATTCATTGCCACATACAGCTGTGCAGGTCAAGTCACCGAGTGTGCTTAAGGCAGAGATTGATAGGCACTTCATTAATCAGGGCTTATGGTCTTATAAACGGCTCACAATGGTCCAAGTGCAGTCTGACGATGCCTTCAGCTTGTATCCTTGCATTTATTTATTTATTGAGATGCCATGTGGAGTAGTCCCTTCTGGCCCTTCAATACGTGCCACCCCGATTCAGCCCTAGCCTAATTACAGAACGAATTACAGTGGCCAGTTAACCTGCCAACCAGAATGTCTTTGGAGAGTGGGAGGAAACTGGAGCGCCCGGAGGAAACCCACGTGGTCACGGGCAGAATGTACAAACTCCTTACAAGCAGCAGCGGGAGTTGAACCCTTGCTACTGGACTGTACTGTGCTGTGCTACCACTACATCATTGTTCCACATTGCACCCATGCTTTTATGTCCTAGTCCCCATGAAATGAATGCCAACATTACATTTGCCTTCCTTACCACTGACTCAACTGCACGTTAACCCTAATGGTATCCACACAATTCCCTCTGCAACTCTGATTACTGAATTTGCTCCCCATTTACAAAATAGTCTATGCCTTTATTCTTTCTACCAAGGGAGAGTTGGGAGCAGAGTGTTTGGCCGCATTCTTTGTGCACTGAAGTTTAATGAAGGTAGAGTGTTGGGAGAGTGGAAAGGAGACATTGGAACTGTTTAATCTGCCAGTACTGTATGTGTGGAGAAGGGGCAGACTTACATCACATGGCTCATCGTTTGCTCAGCTTTCAGTTCTCAGGAATCTGTGGCCTTTAGGTATTTCAGACACACGTCACTCCTTGACCGCATGACTCCACTGTTCTGAGATATCCAGATAATAGTGTCTCCCAGATAGCAGCTCCTCTTCGAGCTGATCTCCCACTTGACGTTTGATACGAATGTTCTGCGTGCTGCCACTGTCTGGAATTGATTGAGTTTAATTTAGAGACTCAGAGTAGTAACCGCCCTTCCACCCAACAAGCCCATGCCACCCAATTACACGCATGAGACCAATTAACCTGCTAACCTGTACGTCCTTGAAGTGGAGGAAACGCACGTGTTCATCAGGAGAATGTACAAACTTGTTACAGATAACGGTTGGAATTGAACCCAGGTTGCTGGCACTGTAGTAGCGTTTAGATAAACACTACTCTACCGTGCTGCTCCTAAATTATCTGCAGTAATAGTGTCCCCTACTTCTAACCACTCTCTACCATGTGTGCTTACTGTCATTGGACTCTGTTCTCAACACAATCCCACACCTCTGCTAGGAGAAGAGCAGAGGAACCCCACAGCATCTTTGACCCATTACTGTCAGGAATGAAGTAGAGGAGCATCAGGGCTAGGACGGGTAGACTGGGTAACAGGCTGGGAGGCTAATGACAGCAAAACGTTTACTGTTTACTGCCCATGCTGCACAACTCACTTGCATTTTGAATTGTATTTTATTAACTCATTTGTGGTTATATTTTGTTTAATGTGCTGTGTGTGCTATATGTATTGTGGGTTCACCTTGGTCCTTAGGAGCAGTGTTTCATTTGGTTATCTGCATGTACAATCAGATCACAATAAACTCAAACCTGAGCTTGAGTCAATGGGGAGGGATTTAAAACTCAGAGGTACTTGATTGAGCAGATGCAGAATTTCCTGTGGTCAGGTCAGGACAGTTAGCCTTAGAGTTACGCAGCATGGTTCGGCCCAGGTCATCTATGCTCACAGACGTACCTACATGAGCCTGACCCATTTGCCTGCATTCGACCCATGTCCCTCTAAACCTTTCCTATCCATGTACCTGTCGTAGAGTCACAGAACACTACAGCACAGAAATAGGCCATTCAGCCCATCTAATCTGTGCTGAACTATTAATCTGCCTAGTCCCATCGGCTGGCATGCAGACCATAGCATTCCATACCACCCCCATTCATGGACCTATCCAAACCTCAACTAAGTGTTGAAATCAAACCTGCATCCTTCACATCTTCTGGCAGCTCATTCCACACCCTCACTGCTCTCTGAATGAAGAAGTACACCCTCATGGTTCACCTTTCACCCTTAAACCATAAGCTCTTTATCCATTCTAACTGTACCCACTTCTACCACTTCCTCTGTCAGCATGTTTCGTACACTGACCACCCACAGTGTGAGGAAGTTGCCTCTCAGATCCCTTTTTAAATCTTTCCTGTCTCACCTTAAACCACTGCCCTCTCATTTTAAACTCCCCTACCCTGGGAAAAAGACTGATTCTCCACCCTATCTATATATCTCCTGACCTTATAGACCTCTTTGAGGTCACTTGTCAACCTCCTTCGCTCCAGATATAAAAACCCCAGAATATCCAGTCTCCCCTTTATAGACTCAGTGCCGACTTTATTAGGTACACCTGTACACCCGCTCATTATTGCAAATATCTAATCAACCAATCATGTGGCAGCATATTGATGCATCAAAACATGCAGACATTTAATTTAATTTTATTTAGAGTGAGCCCTCTGGCTCTTGGAGCCGTACTGCCCCAGTAGCCTCCGACAACACTGATTAACCCCAACATAATCACAGGACCATTTACAATGACCAATTAGCCTATCCAGTATGTCTTTGGATAGTGGCAGGAAAACAGCGAACCCGGGGAAAATCCACCCATTCCATGGTCAGAGTGCATGGCCATTGCAGGATAGATTGTGAGGGCAAGAGTCCATCTTATCATGCAAGGAAGTAATTCAATAATCATGTCAAAGGTTCAAAAGGTTCAAAGGTTAATTTTATTGTCAAAGTATACATGTGCAATACAACTTTGATATTTGCCTTCTCCAGATAGCCATAACATGCAGAGAGCGATCACTCCCCACTGAACATTGACGGCTCCTCAATAGAGATTGTTAAGAGCACCGAATTTCTTGGTGTTCACCTGGCGGAGAGTCTCACCTGGTCCCCTAACACCAGCTCCATCGTAAAGAAAGCCCAGCAGCGTCTCCACTTTCTGTGAAGGCTGAGGAAAGTCCATCTCCCACCCCCCCCCCATCCTCATCACATTCTACAGGGGATGTATTGAGAGCATCCTGAGCAGCTGCATCATTGCCTGGTTCGGGAATTGCACCGTCTCGGATCGCAAGACCCTGCAGCGGATAGTGAGGTCAGCTGAGAAGATCATCGGGGTCTCTCTACCTGCCATTACGGATATTTACACTACACGCTGCATCCGCAAAGCAAACAGCATTATGAAGGACCCCATGCACCCCTCACACAAACTCTTCTCCCTCCTGCCATCTGGGAAAAGGCACCGAAGCATTCAGGCTCTCACGACCAGACTATGTAACAGTTTCTTCCCCCAAGCTATCAGACTCCTCAGTACCCGAAGCCTGGACTGACACTTTACTGCCCTATTGTCCTGTTTACTATTTATTGCAATGCCTGCACTGTTTTGTGCACTTTATACAGTCCTGGGTAAGTCTGTAGTCTAGTGTAGTTTTTTTCTGTGTTGATTTTTACGTAGTTCAGTCTAGGTTTTGTACAGTGTCATGTAACACCATGGTCCTGAAAAACGTTGTCTCATTTTTACTATGTACTGTACCAGCAGTTATGGTCGAAATGACAATAAAAGTGACTTGACTTGACTTGACTTGAAAAACCGTACATCAACTCTCCCCTGCCCCAAGAAAGAAAAAGAAACAGAACAATAACAGGAGGTATCTAATAAAGTGGCCACTGAGTGCATGTTCATGATCTTCTGCTGCTGTAGCCCGTCCACTTCAGGGTTCGATGTGTTGTACATTCAGAGATGCTCCTCTGCACACCACTGTTGTAACGTGGTTATTTGAGTTACTGTCACCTTCCTGTCAGCTTGAACCAGTCTGGCCATTCTCCTCTGACCTCTCTCATTGGCAAAGTGCTTTTGCCTAGAGAACTCACTGGATATTTTTTGTTTTCCTCATCATTCTCTGTAAATTCTAGAGACTGGTATATGAGAAAATCTCAGGAGATCAGCAGTTTCTGAGATACTCAAATCACCCCGTCTGGAACTAACCATCATTCCACAGTCAAAGTCACTTAGATCACATTTCTTTCTCATTCTGATGTTTGGTCTGAATAACAACTGAAGCTCTTGCCCATGTCTAGATGCTTTTATACATTAAGTTGCTGCCACGTAATTGGCTGATTAACTATTTGCATTAATGAGCAGTTGTACAGGTGTACCTAATAAAGTGGCCACAGCAGAATTAGGCCATTTGTCCTATTCTGCCATTTGATCATGGCTGATTCATTTTCTCTCTTAATCCCATTCTGCTGATGTCTCCCTGTAACCTTTTATGTTCTGACTAATGAAGAACCCATCAATCTCTATCTTAAAAACTGTATACCCAATGACTCGGCCTCCATAGTCACCTGTGGCAATGAATTACACAGATTCACCGCCCTCTGGCTAAAGAAATCCTTCCACATCTCCACTTCAAATGTTAGCCTCTCTATTCTGACAAGACAACAAGGTAAGAGCCCATGGTATTACAGGGGAGATTCTAGCATGGATAGAGCAATGGTTAATTGACAGGAGGTAAAGAGTGGGAATAAAGGGAGCTTTTTCTGGTTGGTTGCCATCGATTAGTGGTGTTCCACAGGGGACTATGTTGGGACTGCTTTTTTTTACATTTTATGTCATTAATTTGGATAATAGAATTGATGGTTTTGTGGCCAAGTTTGCAAACAATGTGAAGAAATGTGGAGAGGCAGGGAGGCTGCAGAAGGACTTGGACAGATTAGAGCAGGGGTGTCAAACTCATTTTAGGTCACGGGCCGGATTGAGCAAAATGCAGCTTCATGCGGGCCGGATCAGTCGGACGCATGCGAACGCAGCTTTCGTTGCCTCCGTTTTTTCAGCCTGCTCTCATGTGTCTCAGTCTCTGCTATAACTACAAAGTGTTTCACTTTACAAATTCCGTTTCTTATGAAGAAGACTGCCGAGCAAGACTGCCGAATAAACACTAAAAACCCTGAAAACCTGGTACCTGAATAAACTCAGCATTAGCCATACCATACGCCATAGGCACTTCGATTACTGGGGCCAGCTTTAATAGTAATTAGATATTATCTCGCGGGCCAAAGATAATTCCACCATGGGCCGGATTTGGCCCGCGGGCCTTGAGTTTGACATATATGGATTAGGGGAATGGGCAAGAAAAGTGGCAGATGGAATGCCCTATAGGGAAGTGTACAGTCATGCACTTTGGTAGATAGAGTAAAATCATGGACTGTTTTCTAAATGGGAAGAATCAGAGGTGGAAAGGGACTTGGGAGTCCTCCTGCAGGATTCCCTAAAGGTTAATTTGCAGGCTGAGTTGTGGTGAGAAGATAAATGCAATGTTGGTATTTATTTCAAGAGGATTAGAATATAAGAGCAAGCATGCAATGCTGAGGCTTTATAAATCACCTGTGGCATTGCTTGGAGTATTGTGAGTAGTTTTTGGCCCTTGTATCTAAGAAAGGATATGCTGACATTGGAGATTGTGGTGAACTACATATACCTGTCTGGTCACGCCCCCTGCTGACTGCTCCTGTGGCTCCTCCCACAGACCCCTGTATAAAGGTGATGGAGGTCTGAGCCCGGCCCTCATTCTCCAGGATGTAGTATGGTGGTCACTCACTGCTCGTTCCTTCTTCCAGTCAATAAAAGCTGATATCTCGCTTTTACGTCTCAGAGTGAGTTATTGATTGTGCATCAGAGATGGTTCAAAGAAGGTTCACGAGAATGATTTCAGGAATGAGTGGGTTAACATATGAGGAGAGTTTAATGGTGTTGGGCCTGTACTCATTGGAGCTTAGAAGAATGAAGGGGGATCTCACTGAACCTATTGAATATTGAAAGTGGATGTGGAGAGGATGTTTCCTACAGACAGGGAGTCTAGGATCGGGGCACAGTGTCAGAATAAAGGGACGGCTATTTAGGATGGAGATGAGGAAAAAGTTCTTTAGACAGAGGCTGGTGAATCTGTGGAACTCATTGTCACAGGCAGCTGTAGAGGCCAAGTCACTGGGTGTACTTAAGGCAGAGGTTGATAGGTTCTTGATCAGTCAGGGCATGAAAGGTCATGGAGAGGAGGTAGGAGAATAGGGTTGAGAGCGATAATAAATTGGCCATGATTGAATGGGCTAAATGGTTTAACTTTGCTCCTATGTTTTATGGTCTAATGGTCTGATTAATATCTTTCCTATTCCAACAAACATTCTTCTCTAACCCCTCGACCTATCAATGTTCCTGACAATATGTTTCTTGGAACTAGAGCTGTGAGATTAGCTCCTGTTGAGTTGTGATGAAATCACTGGTTGGGTTTGAGGTTGGAGCCTCTTGTCATTGTTAGTGGTTTCAAATCCCCATGTTTTTAGCAAACATCCTGGATTGCGGTCGCTCTCTTATGCACTAGCGATGCCTGCCATGACATTCCTTTCAAATGAACCGTTCTCAAATATCCATGTCAATAGATTTTCTGTGGTAAGTATAGGTGCCTCACCACAAGTCTTTCCTGACAATCCATTAAGTTTCCCTTTCATTATTCCTGCATTTGCCTCGGCAGTCACAGAGGGCCGATTTTCACTTATTCCCCAGCGCAGTCCTCCAGTCCCCTCCTGTGAACTGAGCTGTCCATCCCTGTTGAACCTACAGTGATGAAAGAGAGCAGGACGTCTGTTCACCGACGTACCCACCACAACTAGCAGGTAATGCTACACGCCGAAGGTGCAAATTTACCTTGATGAATTCCCCAACCTGCCAAAGGGGGGGGGGGGGGGGGGAGAGAAACAACAAAAACAAACCAAGATGCCAATTAATAGGGGGCAGCCCTCGTGGGCAACACCATCGACGTGTGCCAGCCGTAACCACAACATCTCGCCTAATGAAAACCCATGTCATTAGCAAGCTGTTCTCAAAACAGCATGCTGTTTGCTAACAAAGGCAGGCCGGGGGCTTTGTGGAGTCACACTAAATCCCACCCTCCACTTCAACCCCCACCCCCTCGGCACCTTCCTCCAAAACACCGGCCCTGCTTCCCAATGGAACAAGGTAACTGCCTTAGCAGAGCATATGTTGGTAATTAAGACCAGCCCTCAACAGAGGCCACAGCACTGCAGGAGATGAGGAGATGGGTGAATGGGGGGGGGGGGGGGGGAGAATCGGCAGTTCCTCAAGGGGAGATCAGCTCAGCGCGTACATGCGAGGAGAGTTAAACTGAAGTCCAGCTGTGCATTGTCCACCGAATTAACTTCAGCCTCCATTGAAAAAAAACAGCATGAAATTAGCCTTCCAGCGGAAAATAATCAAAATGTCAATCGGTTAATCTGGCGAGTGGCTGGCTGCCTGGCCAATCACAGAAGCTTAAATATTTTGGCAGCTCAGGGGATATAGTTTATTTGCTTATTTTGCTTTTGTGTTGTAATCGTGGAAGGACGTCTTAATGTTCAGCGGGGGAGTTCTCTGTCTTTGAAATCATGGTAATTCTATAACTGCTCACCGCGACTCTCTTCTCCCTACACTATCTCACTGGAATGAAAACAGGAGTGCTCCAGGTAGGATAATCACTTGAGCCTGTACGCTGTAGTCAAACGGGGAATGTTTCTAGCTAATCCCGTCACAGAGAGCATCGAGGATTGGGCCCTGTTGATATCTGTCTGATTTAACAAGGTGAGTTTTAAGAACTCTCCAGATTCAGGTCTCAAGTTTGTTTAATGACTTTTTCTGTACACAAGTCCAAGGAGAATTAAGCCATTGTTACTCCAGATCTGTTGCAGCAGAAGAAAATTGATGATGTTAAAACAGAACAATTCTCTATAATATTACGCAAAAATTAACTCCTGTCGTAGACCGAGCTATCCTGATCTAGGGTAGGTTCAGGGTGATAATTATCTGCAAATAATACCCTATCACAGATTAATTAACTAGGGTAAAGTTGCCCACCAGGGAGTTATTAATCTGCGAGTGATTGGGTATTTTGTGATCGTTATTCAGGAGTGTTTCGTTCTCCAGACAAGGTCCTCTTTGGGAGCGATTGCACTCTTCCCTGGTTCCACACGGAAAAGTCAGCCAGTCCACTGGAAGTGAGGAGATTAAAATCTGTGGCATGTAGAAGGTTAATGTGCAGTGAGAAATGAAAATGTTGAAAGTGAAATAGAAAGCAGGTTTTAATGATTTGAAGTCTTTGAAGAATGAACATAGATCTACACTCAGTAACCACTTTATCAGATACATCCATACACTTGCTCGCTAATGCAAATATCTAATCAGCCAATCATGTGGCAGCAACTCAATGCATAAAAGCATGCAGACATGGTCAAGAGGTTCAGTTGTTGTTTAAGCCAAATAATAGAATGGGTAAGAAACGTGATCTAAGTGACTTTGACCATGGAATGATTGTTGGTGCCAGACGGGGTGGTTTGAGTATCTCAGAAACTGCTGATCATCTGGCATTTTCATGCACAACAGTCTCTAGAATTTACAGAGTACGGTGTGAAAAACAAAAAAAAACCCAACTCCAGTGAGTGTCAGTTCTGTGGGTGAAAACGCCTTGTTAATGAGAGAGTTCAGGGGAGAATGGCCAGACTGGTTCAAGCTGACGGGAAGGTGACAGTAACTCAAATAACCACACATTACAACAGTGGTGTGCAGGAGAGCATTTCTGACTTTACAACACATCGAACCTTGAGGTGGATGTGCTACAGCAGCAGAAGACCACAAACATTCACTCAATGGCCTCTTTATTAGGTACCCCTATATCTAATAAAGTGGCCGCTAAGTGTAGAACAATACAGCACAAGAACAGGTCTTTCAGCCCACAATGTCTGTACTGAACACCATGCATAATTAAACTAAATCTCTTCTGTCTGTACATTATCCATATCCTTCTATTCTCTGGATATTCATCTGCCTGTCCAAATGTCTCTTAAACACTCTTGTCTAAGTTTCCAATACCTATTAAGTTCTCCCAATGACATGCATCTCAAATAGCTTCCGACAACCAAGTCCAGCTCCTGGCCTTCACGTGTGGCTTAGCTACTAAGCCCAGCAGAACCACTTCTACCGACAGGAGAAAGGGCAAAGTCGGGTTACTGGCACCTTAGAACCAGTCACTTTGGGCAGGTGGGGCTCGCCCGACGTGGTTGACAGGAAAACTGATCTCAAGCGTGGACTGCCTTGTGGCTATACTACTCATAGGGAAGGCTCCAGGAATGAACCCTGAAGGACAATCTGGATCTGGAGTCTCTAAGGCAGTCCTATGTTGGCTTCAACACTGACTGGCAGCTGCCGTCGCCACACTGGTGGCAAACTATCAGTGCCTGCTGTTCCTCTGAAATGATCAGCTGTGTGCAGAAGGGGAGCCTTCCACAAGGGCAGCAGCTTGTTCTCCATGTTGGCTTCCATATCATTGAACACTAGGCACACAACATCTGTGCCCATAGTGACCGTATGCTCCTCCTCCAAGGACACCCAGGCGCAGACGTAACCCTGAAAGACGGGCAGACAGTCAGCTTGGGCAGAGCCCTTTACTGCCGGCCGCTTGGACTTATGGATGACCATCTTGGCCGGGCTCAGAAGCAAGCCCACCAATAGATCCCTGAGCGACCCACCCCCATCTGTACTGGGTGCCCATAGCCTGAGGAGCAGGCCTTTAGTGATTCAACCTTTCATACTTCATATAAACATTGTGTACCGTCCTCTCCTGGCCACAGAAAGGACAGGAGGATGGGCTGTAGATATCTTAGCATGCCACTTCCATCCCAGTCCCCAGTGTACAGGGGAAGGACTCCTGAATAAAGAGACTTTCACTGGGGACATTCCTCATCGCCAGCCGGTAAAGTAGGTCACCACAGCATGTCCAGATGGCACGGATAAAGTTATTGGCCCATTCAGTCAGCGGAAGTGTATCGCTCCCCGTCTCAAGGATAGATGAATAATAATATTTTTCACTACACAACGAGGAAGATGTAACCCTGCTCTGACCTGAATATAAACCTTTGATGAGTTTGAACCCACAACCTTTTCCTTAGGAGTCTCCTTCGACTCCAGTTGTGCAGTGTGTGACCAGGACAAGGCAGGATGCAGGGCCCAAGACAGGTAGGAGACAGGTGGGCAGTTAAAGTGTGAACTTCCCATCTCCTTCCGTGCATTTCCCATTGCATGGACCAGGTGTCCTCCACACCGTTCTGAAAGACCCTTCACTCTTAATGAGAGCTAGGAATTCTCAGGAGTCCATGGCCTCCTCTACTACCACTCTCAGATTTAAGAAGCAACATCATATATTCCATCTGGGTAGCTATCACTAAAGAGGTAGTGCTGAGTGAACTTGTGGGCCTAAAGGTACATAAGTCCCCTGGCCCTGATGGAATGCATCCCAGGGTACCGAGAGAAATGGCAGAGGTTATAGTTGAGACTTCAATGATAGTTTACCGAAATTCTCTGGACTCTGATTGTATCTAGGTTTGCAGGTAACACTAAATTGAGTGGAAAAGCATATTGTGCAGAGGATACGGTGAGTCTGCAGAGGGATATGGATAGGTTAAGTGAGTGCGCGGGGGTCTGGCAGATGGAGTACGATGTTGGTAAATGCAAGGTCATCCACTTTGGAAGGAAAAATAGAAGATTAGGTTATTTAAATGGTGAAAGATTGCAGCATGCTGCTCTGCAGAGGGACTTGGGAGTGCTTGTGCATGAATCACAAAGGGTTGGTTTGCAGGTGCAGCAGGCTATCGAGAAGGCAAATGGGACGTTGGCCTTCATTGCTACAGGGATTGAATTTAAGAGCAGGGAGGTTACACTGCAACTGTACAGGGTACGGGTGAGGTTGCACCTGGAGTACTGCGTGCAGTTCTGATCTCCGTACTTGAGCAAGGATGTACTGGCTTTGGAGGTGATGCAGAGGAGGTTCACCAGGTTGATTCCAGAGATGAGAGGATTAGACTATGAAGAGAGATTTTGCTGCCTGGGACTCTTCTGGAATTCAGAAGAATGAGAGGAGATCTTATAGAAACATATAAAATTAAGATAGCGATAGATAAGATAGAGGAAGGAAAGTTGTTTTCACTGGTAGGTGCAACTAGAACTAGGGGACATAGTCTCAAGATTTGGGGGAGTAGACTTAGGACGGAGATGAGGAGGAACTGCTTTTCCCAGAGAGTGGTGAATCTGTGGAATTCTCTTCTCACTGAAGCAGTGGAGACTACCTCAGTAAATATATTTAAGACAAGGTTGGGTAGATTTTTGCACAGTAGGATTATGGGGAAAAGGCAGGTAGGTGGAGATGAGCCCATGGCAGATCAACCATGATGGTATTGAATGGCGGAGCAGGCTTGATGGGCCAGATGGCCGACTCCTGCTCCTATTTCTTATGCTCTTATGTTCTATTGTGGTTCAAGTGAAAGTTTATTGTCATTCAGCTGTACACATGTACACCGTCAAATGAAACAACATTTCTCCAGACCAAGGTGCACAACACAGTATGAATACAATAACTCACACATAAGACATAAAGTAATCTTTCCACCATTAAATTAACAAACAATAAGGTGCATTTATGACACCAGTCAAGAAGTAAACGGTAAACACTACTTGCACTTCATAGGTGATGAGACCTAGGTGGTGGCAGAGAGTTCAGTAGTCTCACCGGCTGGGGGATGAAGTTGTTTCCCATCTTAATATTCCTTGTCCTAATGCTGTGGTATCTTCTGCCTGATGGGAGGAGGACAACGCTGGATGAATGGGAGGGATCATTGAAATACGAAGAGCCTGGTGGAGCAGACTCGATGGGCTGAATGGCATAATTCTGCTCCTATGTCTCATGGTCTAAATATTCCTGATGAGTGGAAGAGAGATCCCAATGATCCCTTCAGCAGTCCTTGCAATCTTTTCTATGGTCTTATGGTCAGAGTTTCTTTGTATTTCTTTATTTTCCTGTAAATGCCTGTAAGAAAATTAATTTCAAGCTAGTATATAACAACATACACTCAGTTGCCACTTTATTAAGTACACCTACTCATTAATGTAAATACCTTATCAGCCAATCATGTGGCAGCAACTCAATGCATTAAAGCATGCAGACATGGGAAAGAGGTTCAGTTGTTTTTCAGAGAAAACATCAGAATGGGGAAGAAATGTGATCTAAGTGACTTTGACCATGGAATGATCGTTGGTGCCAGATGGGGTGGTTTGAGTATCTCAGAATCTGCTGATCACCTGGCATTTTCATGCACAACAGTCTCTAGAATTTACAGAGTACGGTGTGAAAAACAAAAAAAAAATCCAGTGAGCAGCAGTTTTGTGGGTGAAGATGCCTTGTTAATGAGAGAGGTCACAGGGAATGTCCAGACTGGTTCAAGCAGACAGTAACTCAAATAACCACGCGTTAACACAGTGGTGTGCAGAACATTGTCTCTGAACGCACAACACATCGAACCTTGAAGTTGATGAGCTACAGCAGCAGAAGACTATGAACGTACACTCAGTGGCCACTGTGTGTTTACTAACATGTGGGGAAGAGGCTTTAGATTAATTAGGTGTTTTGATTTAATTCATTCTGCACCTTATTGTTCTACCTTCTGTGTAAACATTACATCATCTAAAGAGCTTATTAATCTTCTGAAAATTTCAACGTGACCTCGTCATTTGAGTGCGTTCACCTCTTGAATACCATTCTGCAGCCTTACTTCCTTCTCTGCCTCATTTGAATACTACAGTGCATCTCGTTAGTTGAATCCCAATCTGAGTCTGACTGGCTCAGTGCCAGAAAGCACTTTGTTACACCGATAATCAATCTGGTTCCGTCTCCACCGTGTTGACATTAAGGGACAAGCAATTAACTGGAGAAACTCTGCAGGCCAAGCAGCATCACTGCCCATGCTCCAGGTCAAAACGGTGTAGAACATAGAACATAGAAAAAGGATCTGGTGCTTTCCCGACATATATGACGAATAAAATCTTCTTGCGCTTCTAGCTGGGTACAAGAATCGATTATAACCAATGTTTCGATAACAAAGATGGCAGAGTCTTTCATCAAAATGTCAGTCATAATTGACTCCTGTACCCAGCTGGAAGCCCGAGAAGAGTTTTTAGAACAGAATATAGAACACTGAATATGAAACATAGAACTTAGAGCAGTACAGCACAGTACAGGCCCCTTGGCACACAATGGTATACTGACCTTTTAACCTACTTTAAAATTACCTGAACCCTTCCCTCCCATATCATCATCATCATCATCATTGTGTGCCATGTTGTATGACATTGGCGATCGTGGTCTTTATCACCATGATTGTTCTAGCCAAATTTTTCTACAGCAGTGGTTTGCCATTACCTTCTTCTGGGCAGTGTCTTTACAAGAGGGGTGACCTCAGCCATTATCAACATTATCAATACTCTTCAGAGACTGTCTGCCTGATATCAGTAGTCACATAACCTGGACTTGTGATATGCACCAGCTGCTCATACGACCATCCACCACTTGCTCCATTTGGCTTCACATGACTCTGATCTGGGGCTAAGCAGGTGCTACAACTTGCCCAAGGGTGACCTGCAGGCTAGTGGAGGGAAGAATCTCCTGACACTTTCTTTGGTAGAGATGTATCTTTCCCCTCCCCCCACGCACCCATCCCTCCCATATAACCTTCCATTTTTTTCTATCATCCATGTGTCAATCAAAGAGCCTCTAAACTGTCAGAATCAGGTTTATTATCACCGGCATGTGACGTGAAATTTGTTAACTTAGCAGCAGCAGCAGTTCAATGCAATACATAATCTAGCAGAGAAAAAAATAAATAAAATAAAAATAATAATTATACATAAACAAGTAAATCAATTATGTATATTGAATAGATTAAAAAATGTGCAAAAATGGAAATACTGTATGTTAAAAAAAGTGAGGTAGTGTCCAAAAATTCAAAGGCAACACGAGTGAATCTGCAGATGCTGGAAATAAATAAAAACACAAAATGTCGTCACTACCTCCTCCCATAGATGCTGTCTGGCCTGCTGAGTTGTGCCAGCATTTTGTGTTTTTATTTGTCCAAAAATTCAATGTCCATTTAGGAATCGGATGGCAGAGAGGAAGAAGCTGTTCCTGAATCGCTGAGTGTGTGCCTTCAGGTTTCTGTATCTCCTACCTAACAGTGGGTAAAGGGCATGTCCTGGGTCCTGGAGGTCCTTAATAATGGACGCTGCCTTTCTGAGACACAGCACCCCAAAGATGTCCTGGGTACCTTGTAGGCTAGTACCCAAGATGAAGCTGACTAGATTTACAACCTTCTGCAGCTTCTTTCAATCCTGTGCAGTAGCCCCTCCACACCAGACAGTGATGCAGCCTGTCAGAATGCTCTCCATGGTACAACTATAGAATTTTGCGAGTGTATTTGTTGACATGCTAAATCTCTTCAAACTCCTAATAAAGTATAGCCACTGTCCTGCCTTCTTTATAACTACATCGATATGTTGGGACCAGGTTAGATCCTCAGAGAACTTGACACCCAGGAACTTGAAACTGCTTACTCACTCCACTTCTGATCCCTCTATGAGGATTGGTATGTGTTCCTTCATCTTACCCTTCCTGAAGTCCACAATCCGCTCTTTCGTCTTACTGACGTTGAGTGTCAAGTTGCTGCTGCAGCACCACTCCACTAGTTGGCATATCTCACTCCTGTACGCCCTCTCATCACCACCTGAGAATGGTTGTATTGTCAGCAAATTTATAGATGGTATTTGAGCTGTGCCTAGCCACAGTCATGGGTATATAAAGGGTAGAGCAGTGGGTTAAGCACACACACCTGAGGTGCACCAGTGTTGATTGTCAGCGAGGAGGATATGTTATCACCAATCCTCACAGACTGTGGTCTTCTGGTTAGGAAGTCGAGAATATAGTTGCTGAGGGAGGTACAGCGGCCCAGGTTCTACAACTTCTCAATCAGGACCATGGGAATGATGGCATTAAATGCTGAGCTGTAGTCGAACAGCATCCTGATTGTGAAGAGCCACTGAGATCGCATCTGCCGTTGACCTGTTGTGGCGATAAGCAAATTGCAACGGGCCCAGGTCCTTGTTGAGGCAGGAGTTCAGTCTAGTATTCCAACCCTTCAAAGCATTTCTCACTGTCAATGTCTGTGCTTCTTAGGCACTGGCATAATTGTTGCCTTTTTGAAGCAAGTGGGAACTTCTGCCCATAGCAGTGAGAGGTTGAAAATATCCTTGAATTCTTCTGTCAGTTGGTTGGCACAGGTTTTCAGAGCATTACCAGGTACTCCATTGGTACTTTCTGCCTTGCGAGGGTTCACTCTCTTTAAAGACAGTCTAACATCGGCCTCTGAGAGAGAGATCACAAGGTCATCAGGTGCAGCAGGGATCTACAGAATGTACAGTGAGTCTTTGTGGGCACACACTCATCCACACAGGTTTTAATGAAGTCGGTAACAACTGCAGCATACTCGTCGAAGTTCGAAGATAAATCCTGAATACAGTCCAGTCCACCAATTCAAAACAGTCCTGTAGGCGCTCCTATGCTTCCCTTGTCCATACCTTCTTGGTCCTCACTGCTGGTGCTGCAGTCTTCAGTCTCTGCCAATACTCAGGGAGTAGAAGTACAGCCAAGTGATCAGACTTCCCGGAGTGAGGGAGTGGAATAGATAGATAGATAGATAGATAGATAGATAGATACTTTATTCATCCCCATGGGGAAATTCAACTTTTTTCCAATGTCCCATACACTTGTTGTAGCAAAACTAATTACATACAATACTTAACTCAGTAAAAAATATGATATGCATCTAAATCACTATCTCAAAAAGCATTAATAATAGCTTTTAAAAAGTTCTTAAGTCCTGGCGGTAGAATTGTAAAGCCTAATGGCATTGGGGAGTATTGACCTCTTCATCCTGTCTGAGGAGCATTGCATCGATAGTAACCTGTCGCTGAAACTGCTTCTCTGTCTCTGGATGGTGCTATGTAGAGGATGTTCAGAGTTATCCATAATTGACCGTAGCCTACTCAGCGCCCTTCGCTCAGCTACCGATGTTAAACTCTCCAGTACTTTGCCCACGACAGAGCCCGCCTTCCTTACCAGCTTATTAAGACGTGAGGCGTCCCTCTTCTTAATGCTTCCTCCCCAACACGCCACCACAAAGAAGAGGGCGCTCTCCACAACTGACCTATAGAACATCTTCAGCATCTCACTACAGACATTGAATGACGCCAACCTTCTTAGGAAGTACAGTCGACTCTGTGCCTTCCTGCACAAGGCATCTGTGTTGGCAGTCCAGTCTAGTTTCTCGTCTAACTGTACTCCCAGATACTTGTAGGTCTTAACCTGCTCCACACATTCTCCATTAATGATCACTGGCTCCATATGAGGCCTAGATCTCCTAAAGTCCACCATCATCTCCTTGGTCTTGGTGATATTGAGACGCAGGTAGTTTGAGTTGCACCATATCACAAAGTCCTGTATCAGTTTCCTATACTCCTCCTCCTGTCCATTCCTGACACACCCCACTATGGCCGTGTCATCAGCGAACTTCTGCACATGGCAGGACTCCGAGTTATATTGGAAGTCTGATGTGTACAGGGTGAACAGGACCGGAGAGAGTACGGTTCCCTGCGGCGCCCCTGTGCTGCTGACCACCGTGTCAGACCTACAGTCTCCCAACCGCACATACTGAGGTCTATCTGTCAAGTAGTCCACTATCCAATCCACCATGTGAGAGTCTACTCCCATCTCCGTTAGTTTGTGCCTTAAGATCTTGGGCTGGATGGTGTTAAAGGCACTAGAGAAGTCAAGGAATGTAATATCACGGTAGGCATTCTTGATGGTGGTGTAGCAATGGTCCAGTGTGTTGTTTCCTCTAGTATTGCAAGCGATCTGTTGATTGTAGCAGCTTAGTGATTTTTTCAGGCTGGCCTGGTTAAAATCTCTCAAAACGCCTCCAGCACTCTCTGTTGTTTTGGAAGCCTTACTGTTCCACCATTAGGAAATCTCCATCCATTCCCACCTCAGCTCTCCCCGTTGCATTGAAACACCAACCGAGTGACATCAGTAGGTTGTTTAGGAAGCCTAACCCTTCCCACCATTATGAAATTGCCATCCATTCACCACCCAGCACTCCCTGCTGCATTGAAACACCCATTTGCCCATGGTGTCATCTAACAGGCCTTTGTGATCCTGTCAAAGGATGAATATCACCTTGCAGCAAGAATCTTGGCTAAGGGTGCAGATTAAGGTCTGTGATATTTCTGGAACACTTAATGCAACCATCCACAAACTTCTTTGAAAGTGTTTGAACACATTATTAAAGCTATCAGATTGCAAGAATTGTAGCCCACTATCCCAGTTACTCCTGTTCCGCTTCCCATCCTAACTTCGCCATGTTTTTGAAGACCAGCTTTATTTGTTACGTCTACATTGAAACATCAAAACAGAGAGTGAAATGCATCATTTCTAATGCAGTCTGACAACGTGCTGGGGGCTTTCCTCAAGAGATGTCACGTTGCTGGCACCAACATACATGCCCATACTTACTAACCCATGCATTTTACAGGGAGAACATACCAAATCCATACAGACAGCATTGTGCTAACTTTGATTAGACCATGTCATTAGACCATAAGACAGAGAATATAATTAGACCATTCAGCCCATTGAGTCTCCTCCACCATTCCATCGTGGCTGATTTATTATCCCTCTCAATCCCATTCCCCTGCCTTCTCCCTGTAACTTTTGACACCCTGACTAACCAAGAACCTATGAAACTCCATTTTAAATACACCCAATGACTTGGCCTCCACAGCCGTCTGTGGCAATGAATTCCACAGATTCACCACCCTCCGGCAAAATAAATTCCTTCACATCTCTGTTCTGTATGGACGTCCCTATATTCTAAATCCTCTGGCCCTAGACTACCCACTATAGGAAACATCCTCTCTACATCCACTCTGTATAGGCCTTTCAATATCTGATAGATTTCAACGAGATCACTACTCACTTTTCTTAACTCCAGCGAGTACAGGCCCAGAACTATCAACCATGCCTCATCTGTGAACGTTTACATTCGTGGAATCATTCTTATGAATTTCCTCTGGTCCTGCACATCTTTTCTTAGATAAGGGGCCCAAAGCTGCTCACAATACTCCCAGAGTGGTCTGCCTAACGCCTTGGAAAGCCTCAGCATCACTTCCCTGCTCTTCTATTCTAGTCCTCGTGAAATAAATGCCAACATTGCATTTCCCTTCCTCACCACCCAATGGAACACACAAATTAACCTTTAAGGGATTTCAGTGCCATAGTTGTCACATGTATATCAAAACAGTTGAACGTACCAGTACAAAAATGCGTTGTTTTGCATCAATGACCAACACAGTGCAATGATGTGCTGGGGTCAGCCTCGAACATTGTCACATTTCTGATATCAGCAGAGAACATGGCCACAGCTTACTAACTCTAACCCATACGACTTTGGAATGTGGTGGGGGGGGGGGGGCACCCAGAGCAAGTCCACGCCGTGTGCAAAGAATGTACAGACTCTCGATAGGCAGCAGCGGGAGTTGAAAGCTGATTGGTGATGGTTGGCGTGGTACAGCATTGTGCTATCGGCTAACCCACCAGGCCACCTTACTGAGCATACGCTGAGCAGAGCTCCAACAATAAGACTTTTTAAAACTCTGAAACCTATATTAACTCCTCCTACTTCCTTCATTCAGTGCAACTCAGATCACTAACCATTGCCGCACAGTCAGAGCAGCTAAATTGGTAAATTGGTTTAATATTGTCACATGTACTGATGTTTGGGGAAAAGCTTTTGCTTAGCAATGCATCCATATAGATCGTTTCATCAAACCAGTACTGTACATCAAGCTAGTACTTACTTCAAAACAGTACTGTACATCAAACCAGTACTGTACATCAAACCAGTACTGTACATTAAACCAGTACTGTACATTAAACCAGTACTGTACATTAAATAGTATTGTACATTGAACAAGTACTTGCTTCAAACCAGTACTGTATATTGAACCAGTACTGTACATCAAACCAGTACTGTACATTGAACCAGTACTGTACATCAAACCAGTACTGTACATCGAACCAGTACTGTATATTGAACCAGTACTGTACATCAAACCAGTACTGTACATCAAACCAGTAATGTACATCAAACCAGTACTGTATATTGAACCAGTACTGTACATCAAACCAGTACTGTACATTGAACCAGTACTGTACATCAAACCAGTAATGTACATCAAACCAGTACTGTACATCAAACCAGTACTGTATATTGAACCAGTACTGTACATCAAACCAGTACTGTACATTGAACCAGTACTGTACATCAAACCAGTACTGTACATCAAACCAGTACTGTACATTGAACCAGTACCGTACATCGAACCAGTAATGTACATCAAACCAATACTGTACATCAAACCAGTACTATATATTGAACCAGTAATGTACATCAAACCAGTACTGTACATCAAACCAGTACTGTACATGGAACCAGTACTGTACATGGAACCAGTACTGTACATCAAACCAATACTGTACATCAAACCAGTACTGTACATGGAACCAGTACTGTACATGGAACCAGTACTGTACATCAAACCAATACTGTACATCAAACCGGTACTGTTTTTCAAGCCTGTACTGTACATCAAACCAGTACTGTACATTAAACCACTACTTCAAATCAGTACTGTACATCGAATCAGTACTGTACATCGAACCAGTACTTACTTCAAACCAGTACTGTACATCAAACAAGTACTTACTTCAAACCAGTACTGTATATCGAACCAGTACTGCATATTGAACCAGTACTGTACATCAAACCAGTACTGTACATTGAACCTGCACTGTACATCAAACTAGTACTGTACATCAAACCAGTACTGTACATTGAACCAGTACTGTACATCAAACCAGTACTTACTTCAAACTGGTACTGTACATCGAACCAGTACTGTACATCGAACCAGTACAATGGAAAAGCATTAACAGAACACACAAAAAGTACTGGAGGGACTCAGTAGGTCAGGAAGCATCTATGGAAAAGAATAAAGAGCCGATGTTTTGGACAAAATCCCTTCTTTAGGACCTGAAACATGAATAATGTTACAGAACAGTATTCATTTCCATAGATGCAGCCTGACCTGCTGAATTTCTCGAGCATTTTGTGTGTGTTGCATTGGATTTCTAGCATCTGTAGAATCTCTTCTGCTGAGCACTAGCAGAATACAGCCTTATTTTTGTTTAATGATTTAATGTTTCCATTTAATAACAGAGAATGTATACAGTTTACAACCTGAAATTCCTTTTCTTCACAGACATCCACAAAACAGAAGAAAAAACCCAAAGGAAAATGTTAGAACCCCAAAGCACCCTGCCATACACAAATAGTATCAAAGCATTAACCCTCCCACTCCTGATTCAGCAAAAGCATCAGTTCCCCCCCCCCCCCCCATCGACACGCCCGTGTACAAGCAATAATAAAGCCCCAAAGAGACCATGATCTAGAGTCCATTAAACAAATACTGTTCAACCCACAGGATCTCTCTCTCACTAATGAGGGAGAGAGTTATTGCTCCTGCCACAGCGAGAGGGAAAACCAGCAGTTTGTTGTTCTGATGTTACAATCTACAGTGTCACTCATTTCGACAACAGTGTACACTGCTGTCTCGATGTTTCAATCTCCAGCAACACTCAGTCAGTGACTTCAGCAAGGAATTGGTCATCCACAGGACCACACCCTGAAGATGCACGTCTTCCAGGCTGTTCCTGGAGATATCAAGAATGCTAGGCTGCTTGGCGACCTCCAAGAGCGGGAACCCACTGCCGTGAAAAACCACAGTCTGAGTGCAACTGTAGATCATGGACTCTGACAGAACCCCCGCCACCTTGAAAAGGATAGAAGAGACATCATAGAGAAGAATTTAAACTGTATCACAGATGAACTGGAAGAAGTCGCCCTCTCTCGCCCTTTGCAATTACCTCCATGGCCCAAGTCCACTACAACCTCTGTGCTCTAATTATGTCTGTGAATCCCTCTCCAAATTTAATGGTAATTGACCATGCATCATCTGCCTGGGCATTAGGTCTGGAGAGCTATAAGACCATAAGACATACAGTACTGGTTAAAGAAATTCCTCTTCATCTCTGTTCAAAAGGGACATCCTTGTTTTCTTAGGTTGCATTCACTGGTCCTGGGCTCCCCTTCTATAGAAAGAGTCCTCACTTAAGCATTTTCCCCTACCACCTTCAAGACATTTTGGTTGCCCAAGATTGGTGAGGCCTCATTTGCAATATTGTATTCAATCTTGATCATCCTGCTACAGGGAGAATGCCATTAAATTGGAAAGGGTGCAGAGGAGATTTATGAGTGTGCTGCTGGCACTTGAGGGCCTGAGCTATGGTAGGAGTTTGATCAGGTTGGGACATTGTTCATTGAGGGACGGTATACAGCTGTATAAAATGAGAAAGGGTATAGATAGGGTGAATGCATTTAATCTTGTTCTCAGCATTGGGGAAGCCAAGAGCCAGAACGTGGGTGACATTGTCACGTTGCAGATAGTGCAGCACTTTACAATGCCAGCTGTAATTCTGGGGTTCAAATCCCAGCACTGTCTGCAAGGAGTTTGTCCCTTCTTTCTCTTGATCGAATGTGTTTCCTCCAGGTGCTCCTGTTTCTTCCCACATGCCAGCTTAGGGCTATAAGTTGTGGGCATGCTGAAAGCATGGTGACACTTGCAGACTGCCCCAGCACATCCTCGGACTGTGTTAGTTGGTGATGCATTTCACTATATGTTTCAATGTACATTTGACAAATAAAGCAAATGTGTAATCTTTAAATCTTTCTCTAGAAGACAATGGTTTAGTTTGAGAGAATTAGTAAGAACCTAAGGGCTAACCTTTTCACCCAGAAGAAGGTCTGTACATAGAATGTGCTGCCAGGGGAAATAGTTGATGTAGGTACATTAACATTTAATATTGACAGTAATAACTTTATTTATCAAGCACTTTTCATACAATCAGTGTAGTTCAAAGTGCTTTACAATGCTTTACAAAGCATGAAAATAAAATAAAAAATAAAAATAAAAATAAGAATAAACATGAAAATAAAAGGTAAAAAGATGTTCATTAAAAGCAAGGTTAAATAAGTAGGTTTTGAACTGGCATTTAAAACTGTCAACTAAGTCTGCGTCCATTATGGTTTTAGATATTAAATTCCACAGTTTAGGAGCGTAGTTCAAAAAACCAAAATTATCTTTTGAGGGAGTGATGCACCATCAATAACTCTCGGAGAATGGAGGCGAACGATAGGCTTTTATCAGCTGCAAGAGACCACGATTAGCAGCAAGAGACCACCACACAACATCCTGGAGACTGAGGGAGGAGCAGTGCCTCCAATCGCCTTTATACAGGGGTCTGTGGGAGGAGCCACAGGAGCAGTCAGCAGAGGGGCGTGTCCAGACGGGTATATGTAGTTCACCACAGGGAGGTTTTTAAATTTTCAGAGACTAGCAGAAGAAGACCTGAGCACTTGAGCAGGATAATAAAATGAAAATGATTCTGTGATGTACTCCAGTTTTAGTGCATTTAGAACTTCAAAATCACAAGAAAGGGAACATAAAAATCAATTCTAAACAATACAGGAAGCCAATGCAGAGTAGCTGGGATGGGAAGTGATATGCTCCCTCATCCTGGTTTTAGTTAAAAGTCTAGCAGCGGCATTCTGAATGAATTGAAGTTTGTCAATAGAATACTTTGGATAACCAGTAAAGAGTACTTTGCAATGCATTTAGTCTATTCAATATAAAGGTGTGAATTTGTTTTTCAGTATCATTAAGTGATTGTAGTTGATGTGCTGTATCTTTTCAATATCTCTTAAACATAAAAATGCTGCTCTAGTCACTTTCATTATGTGGGTTTTAAAATTCAAATCTGAATCAAGGATAACACCCATGCTTGTTACTCCTGATTTTACGAGGCATTTTGCAAAATACAAGGTACTTAGAAAGTACATTTGAAAGGTACTCTGATAGGTGTACAGATAGAAAAGTTTTAGTGGGATATGGGCCAAACACAGGTAAATGGGACTAACTTAGAAGGTAATCTCGGTTGGAATGGCCCTGTTAGGCTGAAGGGAATTTGCCTCTGTGACTTACCTACCCACAGGCAGTACCATTGCTGAGTCTACATTCTACGGTTCACCACTCATCACATGCAAATGAACCAGTTCATTAAATAGAGCAGCTCCAAGAACAGGCCAGTGGCTGGATCATTTCAATGGTGAATGATTGCTTTTGCCAGTGCCAGATACTCTCCTCTGGCCTGTATGATCACTGCTCTAACAGCACCTGAGGAACCCACATCCACCAGGAACCAAGCAAAGTCATAATCATGAAAACTGGAGATTAGTGGTATTTGCCGTATGTACATACAACTCACACAAACAGTGAAGTGAGTTGTTTGCGTCAACAACCACCACAGTTTGAAAATGTGCTGGGGGCAGCCCACGAGTACTGCCATGCTTCCAGTGCCAACGTGCCCAGAACTTATTAACCCTTAATATTGTGTGTGTCTTTGGAATGTGGGAGGAAACTGGAGCACCTGGAGGAAACTCACATGGTCACAGGGAGAATGTACAAGCTCCTTACAGACCATGGCAGGAGTTGAACTCTGATCTTCAGCTTATTTGTGCTGCAAAGCATTACACGCTGTTATGCTACTGGGCCAGCAAAGTCAAAGTGGTGTTTATTGGCATAGGTATAAGTATATATCTGTTCTGATGCATTGAAAAACATACCTGGAGCAGCTTTTCAGGCACATAGCATTAGATAAACGGGCATTCATGGGAAAAGCATAGATCAACATAAATTATACCACATTTACAAGAAAGAACACAATTAGAACAAAACAAAGCAAAGTCTGTTATAGTATAATGTGACAAAAGTAGTCATCATGTTGCTAAATTGTAGTGATTAGTGATTTGCTGGTTGCTTCAAGTACTGTATCGTTGATAGAAGTAGCTGTTCTGGAAACTGGTGGTGTGGGGTCTCAGGGTTCTGTACCTCATATGGAAAGGAATGAACAGCTGATGTTTGGGCTGAGATCCTTCATCAGGATTGGAAAGGAAGCAAGTAGAAGCCAACGTAAGAGGGTGGAGGGAAGGAAAGGAATTCAAGCTAGAAGGTGATAGATGTCCCCTCCTCCTTCCCTTTCCCCCATTGTCCACACTCCTCTCCTATCAGATTCCTTCCTCTCCAGCCTGTTATCTTTCCTACCCATCTGACTTCACATATCACCTTCTAGCAACCGTACTTACCCTCTGCGCATTATTTTATTCTGGCACCTTCCCCTTTCCTTTACAGTCTTGTAGAAAGGTCTCGCTCCAAAACGTTGACTGTTTATTCATTTCCATAGATGCTACCTGACTTACTGAGTTCCTCCAGCACTTTTTGTGTGTGTTGCAAGTAGAAGACGAGGCCAGGTGAAAGGCAGAGTGCAAGGATGGGAGAAGGGAGGATGAAATAAGAAGCTGGGAGGTGATAAGTGGAAAAGTTAAAGGCTGAAGAAGAAGAAACTGATAGGAGAGTAGAGTGGACCATGAGAGTAAGGGAAGGTGAAGAGGCACCAGAGGGAGGTATAGACAGGTGAGGAGAAGAGAAGGGCTAAGAGGGGTGCTAGAATTGTGAATGGAAAAAGGGAGAACGAGGGAGATTAACCACTGGAATTTAGAGAAATCAATGTTCTGCCATTAGGTTGGAGGTTACCCAGGCAGAACATGGGGTGTTGCTCCTCCAACCTGACAGTACTCTCATCGTGTCATGGAATAGGAAACAGAATTAAAATAGGTAGCCACTGGAAAACCCACCTTTCGTGATGCATGGAGCGAAGGTGCTCCAACAGTTTGACATTTTGCTTTTTCATTTCCAATTTCTTTTAGGACGGGCACACAATAGATGGGTGTTGATGAGTATTGATAGCACAGGTAGAAGTTGCTATGATTTGATGGGCATATGAGGATGTTAATGGACATTGATGGGCGTTGATGGGTATTGCTGTTTTGATGGGCATAGATACACATTGATAGGAGTTGATGGACGTCAATGGGCATTGATACACATTTATAGGGTTTGATGTGGGTTAATGAGCATTGATTGGCATTGATGGGTGTTGCTGACTGTTGATGGCGATTGATAGGTGTTGATAGGAGCTGATGGGATTTGATGGACATTGATAGGTTTTGATAGGTATTGTTGAGTGTTGATGGCGGATGATGTGTGTTGATGGCAATTGATGAGTGTTAGGCATTGTTAGGCATTGATGGGCGTTGATGAGTGCTGATGTTTGTTAATAGGTGTTTATGGAAATGATGTATGATGTTCATTAATATGTGTTAATGGTGCTGATATCCATTAATGGGTGTTGATGGGTGTTGATTAGTACTGATGGGCATTGATTGGTGTTGATTGGCATTGATGTGTGTTGATGGATATTGATTGGTGTTGCTGGGCATTGATTGGTATTGATGGGCATTGACTGGTGTTGATGGATATTGATTGGTGTAGCTGGGCATTAATTGGTGTTGATGAGCATTAACTGGTGTTGCTGGGTGTTGATTGGTGCTGATTGGCGTGGATTAGTGTTGATGGGCTTTGATTGATGTTGATGGACGTTGATAGATGTTGATGGGCGTTGATGGATATTGACTGGTGTTGCTGGGCTTTTATTGGTGTTGATAGACTGATTGATGTTGATGAGCATTGATGGCCTTTTATTCGGTTTGATGGACATTGATGGGCGCTGATTGGCATTGATGCACATTTATGGGCATTGATGGGCGTTGATAGGCATTGATGGGCATAGATACACATTGATGGGGTTGATGGACGTTAGTGGCTGTTGATGTGCATGTATGGGGTTGTTGAGAATTGATGGGTGTTGATGAGTGTTGATGGGGATTGATAAATGTTGATGGGAGCTGATGGGTTTTGATGGGCATTGATAGGCGTTGATGTCTGATGATGGTGTTGATGGAAGTTAATGAGTATTGGGCATTGTTAGGCGTTGATGGGTGCTGGTGGCCATTAATGGATGTTTATGGAAATGATGGATGTTGATGTTCATTAATGGCATTAATGTGTGTGAATGGTGCTGATGTCCATTGATGGATGTTGATGGGTATTGATTGGTATTGATGGGCGTTTATTGGTGCTGATGGATACTGATTGGTGTTGATGTGGGCGAAGATAGATGTTAAAGGGTATTGATAGATGTTGATGGGTGTTGATGGAAATTGATTGTTGTTGCTGGGCGTTGATAATGTTAATGGACATTGATGCATGTTGATGAGCATTGGTGGATGTTGATGGTTGTTGATTGGTATTGATGGGTTTTGATGGATATTGAATGGATGTTGATGGACGTTGATTGGTGTTGCTGGGCGTTGATTGCTCTTGCTGGGAATTTATTGGAGTTGCTGGGCGTTGATTGGTATTGATGGGTGTTGATTGCTGTTGATGGGTGTTGATTGGTGTTGATGTGGACATTGATAGATGTTGATGGGTGTTGATGGCTGTTGATTGTTGCTTGGAGTTGATTGCTGTGCTGGGCGTCGATTGATGATGATGGGTGTTGATTGGTGTTGATGGGTGTCGATTGATATTGATTTGGTGTTGATGGAATATGATTGATGTTGATGAGCATTGATGTTGATGGGTGTAGGTGGATGTTGATGGATTTTGATGTGTATTGATGGCTGTTGATGGGTGTAAATGTGTGCTGAAGGTAATTAACCATTGTTGATTGGTGTTGATTGTTGTTAATGGGTATTGACAGGTTTTAAAGTGCATTGATGAGTGTTGAAAGATGTTGATTGATGTCAATGTGTGTTGATAGATGTTAATTGGTGTCAATGGTGGTTGATGGTTTTGGATGGGTGTTTGGTATAGATTAAATGGGCGGAAGGGTCTGTTTCTGTGCCATATGCACAATGCCCTGTGCTACTGAAAGCGTGGGTGAGGGAACTTATGCATTAGGATGAGTTCTTTTGAGGATGGAAGACGAGTTAGTAATCTCTCTATAGTTAGTGTTGTCACTTGTAATAGAGTTCAAAGTTGCACCTGTGTGACAGCCACTGTTCCCTGTAAGATGTGTGGGTGTGCAGCCGTGCAGTAGCTGAACTGCTCCCATGCACGTAGCCTTCGTTGCCGTTCAGCAGGAATTTTTCTTTTATATGATGTCATAGAAGAAATGAGAGGGCTATTTTTCAAATGGAGAGAAAATACAAAAAAAAACACTGAGGTGGAAAGGGACTTGGGAGTCTCTGTGCAGGTTTCCCCAAAGGTTAATTTGCAGGTCGAGTCTGTGGTGAGGAAGACAAATACAATGACAAATTCATTTCAAGAGGATTAGAATACCAAAATAAAGATGTAATATTGAGACTTTATGAAACACTGGTGTGGTTTCACTTGGAATATTGAGAGCAATGTTGGGCCCCCTGTCTTGGAAAGGATGAGCTGAAACTGGAGAGGGTTCAAAGAAAGTTCACAAAAATGATTCTAGGATTGAATGGCTTGTCAGATGGAGTGTTTGATGGCTCTAGGCCTGTGTTCATTACAATTCAGAAGGGTGACTTAACTGAAACCTATCAAATAGTGAAAGGCCTTGATTGAGAGGGTGTGGAGAGGATGTTTCCAATGGTGGAAGAGTCTAACACCAGAGGACACAGCCTCAAAACAGTGGGGTATCCTTTCAGAACTGAGATGAGGAGGAATTTCTTTAGCCAAAGAGTAGTGAATTGGTGGAATTCTTTGCCATAGGCAGCTGTAGAGGCCATCTTTATGTATATTTAAGGCAGTATTCAATAGATTCTTGACTGGTCAGGGCATAAAGGGATACAGGGAGAAGGCCGAGAGGAAAATTGGCTGAGAGCCATGATGAAATGGTGGAGAAGACTCCATGGGTCAAATGGCCTAATTCTGCTCCTATATCTTATGGTCTTAGATAATTTTGAAATTATGCTAATTTAATTTGAAATCTGTGTTAATATAATTATGAAATACCCTGTGTTGATGAATATGATCCATAAAATTTCTAAATAACAAATATAACACAACTCTTACTTTGAAACATTTAAGAGCTTCAACGTATTTACATTGTCAGTGCTTCAAGTTACAATACTGATACAAATTGAAACAATAAAGATATAGTGGATGTCATTAGCTCATTGTTAATACACCACCAGCCAGCTGAATGCCAATGCTATTTCAAGTGCTGCTTAGCTTTCTGGCGCTATAAAAATTTCCTGTTCCAAGCAATGGTTGGTCCGTGCAGTTGTGTTAAAAATATGGAGAGAATATCTCTGACAGCGTGTACCCACATTACACATGGCAAATTGTATGTTTTGTGATAACATTGGCTTTAACTTTTCAGGCTTAGGTTTTACATCCAAATATATGTTACCAATCCAATGTGTACCAAGAAATACATATAATAATGCCACATAAAACAGTTTTTACAGAGTTTTTAGTTTTCAAGGTTCACGTTTGTTTATTGTCATTCATCAGTACACTAATGTAAAGGAGAATGAAATGATTGTTGCTCTGGATCCGATGCAGTATATATATATATATATATATATATATATATATATATATATATATATAAATAAAACAAAACAAGCATAAATAACACAATAAAACACTATATATATATATATATATATATATATATATATATATAAAAAAGATAGCTTACATACAATATGTTGGATGAAGTCAGCAGATCAGACAGAATATGTGGAAATGAATAGATGGTCGACGTTTCGGGCAGAAACCCTCCTTCAGGACTAAGGAAGGAATCCTGTCAGACTCTCTTCTCCAGCTCTTGATGGTTCCCACGCAATTGGCTTCGCCTATCACTTTCCAGTTACGTTCTTTCCCCCCAACCCCACCACTTATTTAATCTGGCAAATTCCCCCTTCCTTCTCAGTCCTGAGGAAGGGCCTTGGCTCGAACCGTCGACTTCCACAGAGGCTGCCTGGCCTGCAGAGTTCCTCCAGCATTTTGTGTGTGTTACTTTGGATTTCCAGCATCTGCAGATTTTCTCGTGCTTATGTACACAGAATGATTTTATTTCAATGCAGAAGGCAGCAAGTCCATGCGGCTCCCCGTTGAAACATCGGTCTGTGCAAATTGGATGGCACGGTCCGAATAGTGACGATCTTTATTTTACAGATTATCCCCCACATCTTCCCTGATCTACAGAAGGATCTTACCACCAAACATACTATACACACACACACACACACACACACACACACACACACACACACACACACACACACACACACACACACACACACACACACACACACACACACACACACACACACACACACACACACACACACACACCCCTCCCTCCCTCCCTCCGTGATTCCGTTCGACCCTCCCTACTCATCTCCCACCCGGCACAACCCTGCAAGCGGTCAAGTGCTGCAGCCGGCCATCCACCTCCATTCAGGGCCCCGAACAGTCCTTCCTGGCGAGTCTGCTGGGGTCGTCTACTGTGTCCGGTTCTCCCGATGCGGCCTCATAGAGACCAGTAGTGAAATGGGGAGCAGCTTCGTTGAGCACTTCCGCTCGTCTGGGTACCCTCGAACATGATGGCATGAATATCGATTTCTCCCTCCGGTAACAAAAGCCCCTCTTCTTCCCCCCCCCCCTCTTTTGTTCCCCACGCTGGCCTCTTACCTCCTCTCACTTGCCTATCACCTGCTCCTGGACCCCCTGCTCCTCTTTCTCCTATGGTCCAGGCTCCTCTCCTATCAGATTCCTTCCTCTCCAGCTCTTTACCTTTCCCACCCATCACCTCCCCCGGGTGTCCCCTCCTCCCCCCCTTTCTCCCATGGTCCACTCTCCTCTCCTATCAGATTCCTTCCTCTCCAGCTCTTTACCTTTCCCACCCACCTGGCTTCACCTATCTCCTTCCAGCCAACTTCCTTCCCTCCCCGACAACCCTTTTATTTTGGTGCCCTCCGGATTTCCAGCACCTGAAGAATCTCTCATGATTATGATCTTTATTCTGTTTAGAGAAATTGCACAGTAACAGGCCTCTCCGGCCCAACGTGCCAGCACTGCCCAGTTACACCCATTAACTGCCCAGTTGCACCCATTAACCTACTAACCGCTATGTCCTTGGAATGTGGGAAGAAATTAGGACTCCTGAAGAAAACCTACAAACCTGTTACAGACAGGCCGGAAATTGAACCTGGATCACAGGCGCGGTAGCACTGAACTGACTCCACAACCAATACACTCACTTCAAGGACTCTACAGCTGATGTTCTCAATATTATCTAACTACCTATCTAGTTAACTAGCTATCTACTTACTTATTTATCTATCTATATACGTACTTTCTTTAATAATAAACTTACTTTGACTTTGAGTGGTGCTGTGCTGTCCTCCCCCCCCCCCCACCCCCCCCACCCCCACCCGTTTGTGATACCGTTTGATTTAACTTCTCAGTCTCACAGTGAAGTAAATGTCACCCAACGATCACACACACGGAGTACTGGAGGAACTCGGCAGTTCAGATAGACTCTGTGGAACTGAATCAACAGTTGATATCTGGGGTTGAGACCCTTCATCAGGACTGGAAAGGAAGGGGGAAGTTGATAGGTGGGGAGGGGGAGGAGAATAGGCTAGAGGACGATAGGTGAGACCGGCTGAGAGGGAAGGAGGTTGAAGGGGAGATGATGTATAGAGATTGGAAGTGATAGGTGGAGATCTGACTGGAGAGGAGAGCGACCACAGCGGAAACATTAGGAGGAGCGGCATTATGGGAAGGTGATAGGCAGGCAAGGAGAGTAGGCAGACTGGGGAATTGAAGAGGGGAAAATCCTGGAAGTCTGAGAAATCGATGTTCATGCCATCAGGTTGGAGGCTACCTAGATGGGATATGACGTGCTGCTGCTCCAACCTGAGAGTGACCTCATCGCGGAGGAAGAGGAGGCGATGGACCGACATGTCGGTAGGGGAATGGGGATTGAATTTAAAATGGTTGGCCGCTGGGTAATCCTGCTTTTTGCGAATGGAGCGAGGGCGCTCGGCAAAGCCCCCAGATCCATGTCGGGGCTCAACAGCCTAGAGGAGTCTGCATCGGGAGCAGGCTTAGGAAGAGAGTGGCCTGCATCGGTTCCTACTGCGGGCACAACGGTGCCATTTAACGTGGAATGGAGTAACAAGGTTAAAATGCCGGCACAACATGGAGAGCCGAATGGCCTGCACAGTCCAAAAGACCCGACCACTAACGACAGCAATGACTTGCTCCTGTCTACGCTACACCAAAATGTATGGATCCCGGATTGGTCTCTACAGGCAGCCGAGGGGAACATCGAATCGAGTGCTTGGACTATTACCAGTGTGCTGTAATGTTCAATGTGTTTATTTTAAAATACCGGAGGAACTCAGCAGGTCAGGCAGCATCAATGGCGGGAAATGAGCAGGGTCGTAATGAGGTTTCAGGTCAGGTAAACCCGTCTATGCATCTCCCTCAGAATCAGGTTTAATATCATTGACATATGTCGTGAAATTTGTTGGTTTGCGGCAGCAGTTTAATACATAATAATAAAAATATATAAATAACAATAAGTATTTTGAGAAATAAATAAGTGGTGTAAAACCAGCAGTAGTAAAGCAGGCAGATGCTCCCGACTTGCTGAGTTCATCTAGTGTCTTGTGAGCGTTGCTTAAGATTTCCAAATTGTCCTGTGTCGGTCAAATGGAAACGAGTCGGAGGCGGCCGGGGAAGTTGCCACTGGGAAGAGCAGTGGGCAGATCTCGCACGGTAAGTTCCCACAAGCGGCTGCCCGCCCGGTGACCGGGGATGATGGAGTGTATTCGGAATGTGGAGCCGCCTCCTCGCAGGATCAATGTCCGAGTCCCGACTCCAGCTCCCTCTAGGTAAACTCAATGCAGTGCGGATTCCAGTCTTCAGACCAGCGCGTGCACGACTTTCATTAATACTCAGTCCACAACAAGACGCAAGACCTTAAGACATAGGAGCAGAATTAGGTCATTCGGCCCATCGAGTCTGCTCCGCCACTCCATCATGGCTGATTTATCATTCTTCTCAAATCTATTCTCATGCCTTCTCTCCGTAACCTTTGACACCCTGACTAATTCAGAACCTATCAACCCCCGCCTTAAATAACCCCAATGACTTGCCCTCCACAGCCGCCCATGGCAATGAATTCCATAGGTTCACCACCATGTGTCTAAAGAAATTCATCCTATCTCTGTTCCATCCTAAAGACGTGCCCGCTGGTCCTAGACTCCCACACTATAGGAAACATCCTCTCCACATCTACTTTATCTGGGGTTTTCAATATTTGATAGGTTTCAACGAGACGACCAACCGATTCTCCTGAACTCCACCGAACACAGGCTCAAAGCCATCAAACGCTCCTCATAGGTTAACCATTTCATTTCCGGAATATCCGGAGCCTCCTCTGGACCCTCACTAATGTCAGCATATCCTTTCTGAGATAAAGGGTCCAAATTGCTCACAACACTCTCGGTACAGTCTGACCCATCTCCACGTTTCGAAGTTGAGAATTAGTGGTGCAGAGGGTCATGTGGAGTTTTGGGCACATTGTCACGGAGAACCCCAGATGTACGGACTCCTACCTCGACTTCACAGAGCCCTCTTCTGCCGGCTAAACGGTTCCTTTCCTCCGGCTATCGGGACCCTATCCGCCGGCTGAACCGACCCTTTTTATATCTCCTACAGGACCACAACTTTGTCGGGGTTTAGAAGCCTCGATGACCCGAAGAGCTATGCTGGCTGGAGTTGGGGCTGTGCTTTGGGTCACTCGTGCCAAACAGGTCAAAGGGTAGAGGCCGGACTGAGAGTGACCAACCGGTTCAAGTGCTAAGCTCAGGGCTAACAATCCTGACTGGTCAAACAAAACTGATGATGAAACAATGAAGACTCCTTCTACAACTCAGTGTTCCCGAGTCTCCACCCGGGACTTGTCAGCAATGTAAACCGAGAGGAAGCTACTGACATGACGAAGGACGCCCTGTACACCCCCAGAGATGAAGGATCTTCATTGCTGCACTGTGTCACCGGCAGTCAGTACGTACGGACCCTGTCCTCCCGCTTTCCCCCGGGGGTGTACGAACCCTTTCCCCGTCTGTTCGTGCCCAGCTCCGGGGAGAAACATCAACCATTATTGTTAGTTGGTCAGAGAATGGTACAGTCACATTCTCAGAAACCTGGTGGGCTCCGGATTCATACATCCCGATACATCGAATCTAAGAATGACGATGTTCGACTCGTCGCGTTGGTGCTGTCACTTAGAAACAATCATTTCCGGAATATCCGGAGCCTCCTCTGAACCCTCACAAATGTCAGCATATCCTTTCTGAGATAAAGGGTCCAGATTGCTCACAACACTCCCGGTACAGTCTGACCCATCTCCACGAATGTTCGCAATAGGGGGAATGTTAGCAGGCCTTGCAACTTCCCAATGGGTCCGGATATCAGGCCGGTTGAATGGGGGCCGCTTTACAGCATAGAACAGTACAGCGCAGAAACAGGCCCTTTGACCCACAACGTTGTGCCGAAATAATTAAATTCCGAATCAAATGCATATCTAATCTCCTCTGACTACAAAAATTTCCACATCTTTCCATCTTCCTCACCTTCTTGACGTCTCTAATGTGTTTGCCCCAACCACCACCTCGGGCAGCGCATTCCAGGCATCCGCTGCTGTCTGTGTAAAAACCTTGCATATCCTTCGAAATTACCCCCGCTCACCCTAAGAACATGCCCTCTGATATTAGATATTTCAACTCTGGGGGAAAAAAGTTATTGTCTCTCTTCTCCATCTATGCCTCTCATAATCTTATAAACCTCTCACAGATCTCGCGTCAGTCTCGGGCGCTCCAGAGAAAACAGCCCAAGTTTGTCCAACCTCTCGTTTGTAGCAGATGCCTTGATTTGTCTTGGCTCTGGGCATTCGATAAAATTCTCCCCAGCAAAATCTGCCAAGTATCGAAAGGGTCCTTCGGTAAAGAGGATAGTCACGCCAGTGCTCGCACCCAGAACCCCGCTCCATCGAAACACTCTAGTAGCCACGAACTGGTCTCCAATTTGACCTAACGCGCGGAATCTTTCGTTTTCTTTTGACTTGGCGCTTCTATCGAGGGTTCCTCTTCGAGCCACCAGACAACCTGGTCTTGGACGCGGTGCAATATTGGACAAGTGCCCATCTCCCAGCCCCTTCCCCTCTGACCGACCAGGACCCTTGCCTAAAACCAGCAGAGCCTTTGAGCCATGGAAGGAACCCGCTTGCAACCCGACTGAAGGCATACCTTTTCGGGCTATTTATCCCAGCACATTCGTTAACCCTGCCCATAGACAAGTCGCCAAGAAAATACCCGGCACCATTAGGGGGCGGTGTCTGAAATATACCAAAGTGAAAACTATAATTTCCCCTAATTTTTATTGCAATACATTTAAATATTTTAATTAATCAAATTTTTACAAAGGAACTATTTTTCTTCAAACATCTGAAGATGGGAAATAACACAGGAACGATGCATGGAATAACCTGATATTTTATAAGCACTTGGCAATTCATTATAGTAATTATCATCATATTTAGGGAGAGAAAGCCCCCTTGCAAGTAAAATAGCCTGCAATAATTGGTCACTGCACGAACGATGGTCTTAAAATTGATCGAAATTTTTGAAAAATCTTGCAAAAATTTTTAGCGTGCTTATTAAATAACACAGCCAAACGAATTATGCACTAAAAACCCAAATTTGTCATATTTCTTCAATAATTATAAACAAAAAGTTTTTTTTTGTTTTTGTAAAACTTGCTAGTTTATCTTTCTTCGCTTGGATATGTAAAGGGAATTTGAAATGAACGGAATATGTTAAAATGGTATCGAATATGATGATAATTTTATGGTTCCAAACCAAAAGAGAATAAAACAGATATAATCTAATGGATATTAGACCAGATTGGGCTGTGGCCCGTTTGCAGCCACTTGGAGGTAGAAATTGCTGCTGTTCAGCACTCCAACTAATTTTCATCAGAGCAAATTTTGATTGGTATTTCTCTAGACATTAAGATGAGGGTGGGGGATGGGCAATGTGAATTTTAGCAAACTTTGATAAAGTTTTCAAAAAGTTTGGAGTGAAAGTGGACGCAAAGTGATGACGTCAACCTCAGCCAGGCTTTAACCTTTCAACTCTGCAACATGGCGGCAGTCCCGAGGAGTTTTAGGCCGATATTGGGGGCAATTTGCTGGAATTGTGCAAAAGGGCAGGCGCCCCTGAGTGAGCAGAGGCAGCAGGTCGATAGCTGGGTTTCTCCCCTCTGCATATTTTTATTTGTGACCGATGAAATTGTGGCATTGATGAGTTATTTGGGAGGATTTCATCCCGAGCCGACGTGAGTTGAGGTCTCACAGGGTGCCAGGTTGTACTGCAGATGCAAGGCAGTTAGCATCCATCTATTGCCTAGAACCCACTATAGTTACTGTGATAACTAAGTAGAACACAGAACCAACACAGGACTAATGCAAAATAGAAAAAATATATGCATTAAAATAAAATATTAATTTAAAAAAAATAAATAATTTAAAATCCCATCTCTATTAATTGACAGATTCTCATTGCATTTAGCGCTTTTGCATCTAGATAGTATCTGATATCACAATAAATCAATTTAAAGTGTGTGTTAGAATTATAATTTTATATGTAATCGAAACATTTCTCTCTCGTTCCCGAATAACAGGTAAACCTCTTAACACCAATTCAGCAGGTGACCGTGAATTAAAACAGATTAACGAATGTACTTAGTTCTTTTTTTCCAGATCCTCTCCCTGAACAAGATGGAAAATGAGCAGATGTGAGGCTGTTTTCATACGTGACGTATCAAATATTCGTAATAAAAAACAAATCTGACCGTTTATTTTGAGTCTTGTTTTGAAATGGTATCATTAATTTATTCATAATTTAAATATTTAAGCGTTCATTTCACTGAGTTTAGTTCGACTAGAAAATGGAGAATTCAACGGCACAGGCTTAATCTGATCGTTTGCAACCCTCCCTTCCAAAGGGAGACAGACAGAATTGACATGATGTGGGTTAGTAATTAACCTCAGCACATGTTAGCAGAGTGGTTAAGTAGTGTTGTGTTAATGCTAATGGGGAAAGATTTGTCCTATTCTATTCATGCAAAATGCCTAATGGATTAACTTAATGAAACACTCTCCAGGGTAGAATGAAATGTTAACTTTCCATATGTCGGTGTATTTTTTCCACGGGTGTTTTAAGCATCCCTGGGGTTGGATTTACTGTCTCACAGAGGAGAGGGGCGGGGTCAGATTACCTGCACACTCCTCCCCTGACAGCAGGTTATTAAACGCTCTCTCGGAGTCAACTCTAATTGAGATCTCTCCACGCCTTGCTGCCGGGCGCTTTGAAAGCTGAGGAAGTCCTCCTGCACAAAGGTGTCAAACACCCACTTGATGGACTTCAGGGCTTAGATGGGCTTCATGTTGGCGTTACACGCTTTAAGTAGAGAACCCGGTTCTCTGTATTTAAAAAAAAACGCACCCCGGTACAGTCTAAACCACAACAGTCTGCGCTGAAGGTTATCTTTTGGTGTCCCACTCTTGTATCCTCGGGAGTTCGCTGTGCAGTGCAATGGAGATAAAGGGAGCAGTGACACTCAGAGGAACGGCGGCTCCCCCGACAAACTGAAGGCTTTCTTTTTCTGCTTTGCTTTCCTTGACTTTTATTCCAGGAGGTTTGCTGCCCATTGCACGTCACGAAGCTGACAGCTTTTTGCACCAAATCAGATCGCTCGTCGAGCTGCTCCGGGAGGCGTCACTGGTTTAGATTAGAAACTCAGCACCACCCTGGGGCCACACTCCGAGGTCGGTTTAAAGGGCTGTAGGAGTTTAAAACCGAACGTGTGCGCCCGTCTCTGTGACTGACTGCCTGTACTGACCTCTCACTGTACTCTTCAGGATGGTAAGTGAATTTGAAATGGTGACCAAGGTAGAGGGAGGGGCTCTTTTTAATAATATCTACATTTTTTTAAAAAAAGATGCAACATCAGTGGATAGTTTTTGAGATCTTGCAGTGCAGTGGTGCACCTGGATTCGCGAGTCAAACTCGCAGCAAGTTGTAAAAAAAGCTGTTCTCAGAGTCGCAGAGAAGGCTTTTCTGTTTCTTCCTCGCGAATGCCGATTCTCTGCGCCCCCCCCCCCCCCCACAGCTCCTTTCCCAAGCAGCTAAATGAAATCTGTGCTCATCACAGTCAGGCCAATGGAAGTCTCTTACCCCGCGAGGGACGCTGTGAGGAGAGAAACTCGCAGCTTGGAGCACTGCAGAGTTGTGTGAGCAGCAGTCTCCTCATTCCACAGCACACACACAGAGTCCACTCGCAAAGCAAGGCACAAGCCTGTCTGGCGCTCCCTCTGCGCTTAGTTGCGCCCTTTTGACGAAACTCGAGGTGTGGAGACTGCACTTTGGTTTGGGGAATCCTTTTGCCCAGAGAAGCATCAGGTCCCCGGTGATGGATCGAGTCAAGTGTACTGTTCAAGGCCACTTGCTCTGCAGCTTTCCCCATGTGCCACTGAAGCTTCTCAGCTTCAGCTTCGGAAAGCTGACAAAGCCCGTCAGCGCGATCTTACAGGAGTGTGCGCCGAAACTGCGCTCGTGCGGGACCAGATGAGTTGGACTGGACGGAGAACCCGGTGTCAAGCCCCGAATGAAGAGCCCCTCTGAAAAACTGCAGCCGAGGCAAATCCAAAACCTTAACATGTTTCCCAAACTTGTTACCACTTCGTGCCGTGACAGGGGGTGTTTGCTGCGCGGTTCGTGGATTCTGCACTCAGAATACAATATTTCCTCCACTATAATCTGATTGTTGTGATAGCTTTGTTTATAGTGTGTGGGCGAGAGTACGACTCATTTCATCCAATGCGTGAAGAAACCTCGAAACTAACGCTCGAGTAAATGGGATTGTATTTCATTGAATTACCAGGGCCTGGCTCTCTTTTCCGCTCCCCCTCTCTCTGCCCCTTTATCCTTTCGAACCCCTTTCTCGCCTCACTCGACCCCTCTTTCTCTCCTCCCTCCCACCCTCCTCTCTTCCATCCCCCTCTCCTCTCCTCCCCCTCCCCCCTCCTCCCCCACTCCTCCCCCCTCCTCCCCCTCTCCTCTCTCCCTCCTCCCCCTCTCCTTCCTCTCCCTCTCCTCTCTCCCTCCTCTCCCTCTCCTCTCTCCCTCCTCTCCTCCCTCTTCTCTCTCCCTCCTCTCCTCCCTCTTCTCTCTCCCTCCTCTCCTCCCTCTTCTCTCTCCCTCCTCTCCTCCCTCTTCTCTCTCCCTCCTCTCCTCCCTCTTCTCTCTCCCTCCTCTCCTCCCTCTTCTCTCTCCCTCCTCTCCTCCCTTCCTCTTCTCTCTCCCTCCTCTCCTCCCTTCCTCTTCTCTCTCCCTCCTCTCCTCCCTTCCTCTTCTCTCTCAACCCCCTCCCTACTTTCATCGTTCAGTCGACCTCCCTATCCTCCTTCGACCCCTTTTTCCTCTTTTCCCTCGACCTTTTCTGTCCCCCCCCCCCCCTTCTCTTCCCGCTCGGTTCCACCTCCGTTCTGTCCTTTTCATCTTCCACAAGTCTATTTCCACAGCTCCTGCCTCTCCCCCTTTCTCTATTCGGCCCTCTCTCCTCCTCCTTTCCTCCTGCTCTGATGCCTCTACACTCTTCTGGCTTTGTTTCCCCTCCTCCTCTCCCCGCCTCCCCGTGCCCGTCCCCTCCCGCTCCCGTCGGCTTGGTGTCTATTCTCTTCGCTGCCCCTCCCTCTTTCTTGCCGTTTTGAGGTTCCCTTCTTCGGTACCCAACTCTCCTCGCCACCAGGCTGTGTTTTTTTTACCCACCCCTATATAGTTTTTGCAAGCGCTTGCTGGTCGCAGGAATTGCGTACACCAACTTGTAAAGCTGAGAATAGAGTTCTGGATCTTGAAAAGTGCACCAGGAGCAGGAGGAAGGGGGAGGGGGGATTGGTGTTAGGGTCTGTGATCTGTCGCTTCCCGGTAGGTGGGTGCGTTGTGGGCAAACAATTTCCTCCCGGGATCCCACGATCCCAAAGTGTGGGGAACTGGGAACCCGCGCTGGAATTATCACAGGCTCAAGAGCTGGAGGCGTGTTAGGGAGTCTCCAACAAACGGCCACAATCCAGGGACAGAGAAAGAGAGAGCGGCGCTCACACGCCAGACGTGGCAATGGCGAGGGTCCAACCCGCGAAAACACGTCGCCGTCTCTGTACAACTTCGCTCATTAGCCTTTATATTGTGTGTGTGTGTGTGCGCGTGTGTAAAAAAAAACTTCTCTCACTCTCCACTTCCTTCTTTTAAACCACCCCTTTCCCACACTCCCACTCCCTCCACTTCCCTGCTCCCGGTCCCCTCTTTTTTCCCCTCTATTCCCCCCTTTCGCCTTCGCTCCTCTCCCCTCGCTTTGCCATTCTAATCTCTATCCCTCTCTCACCCCTGCCACCCTTCCCCCTCTCTCCCGCCCATCCCCTCCCGTTTCTCACTCCATCCCGTTCGCCCTGCCTCTCCTTTTTCTCTCCTCGTCAACTCTCTTCCCCTCCCCTCTCTCTCTCTCCTCTGTCACACTTTCTCTCACTCAACCCGCTCTCCCTTTCCCTCCGTCGTCCTCCTTCTTGCTCTCACTCGCCAATCCTCTTACCCCATCTCTCTGCCCCCTTTCCTCCCTCTCTTTCCCTCCACAGAACACAGTCCTCTCCTGCCAGGACCAGTCCTTTGTAGGAGACCACAGCTATGAGTGCTCTTCCTCGCTCTCGACGTCAGCCTCTGTTGACATTTCCATGGAAACCTGGTACTCCCAATGGCCGGGCTGTATCCGGGACAACAGCACAGGCAGCCAGCAAGAAGCTCCGCCGCGAGGTAAGACCCGCGCTGCGCAGGGGTGGGAGCTGCGAGCCGGCGAGGGCAAGGCGAACCGGGGCCGCTGCACAGACCCCTGGCGGCGCGCACCCTCGGTGCGTTCACCCTACCTCTCACCGCAGAACCACGGCCGCTACTCCCACCTCGGGTTTAAAACCCTGATCCCTGCCTGAGATTTTTTTTTTCTTAAATTAATTTCTTTGCACACCCTGTTACTTCGACCTTTGGATCGTTTCGCTTGAGAGACTCCATAAATAACCCCGGTTAAACATTAACCGTGCAGTGGCCCCCCTGGCGTGAGACGCGTGGAGCACCTCGAGTGCCCGCTGATTTACAGCCGCTGCAATTGGCTCGGACCGCGGAGAAAGGCAGGGGAGCTGGCACCCGCGACCGGGGCTGAAGCTCCACCGTCCTCGGCGCGGTACAGATCTCAGCGACCCTCTCACGGGGTTCCATTCCGCTGTCTGTAAGCAGTTTGTGCGTTCTCCCCGTGGGTTTCTTCCCACACCCCAAAGACGTACGGGTTAAGGTTAGCAAGCGCGGTCGGAAGCATGTCGGTCGGTACTGAGGGGCTCCTCCTCTGCGTACACCTCGGACTGTGTTGGTTGTTGACACAAAACGACGCATGCCACTGTCTGTTTCGGTGTACATGTAGCAGGTACACCTACCCGCCATCAAGAACATGCATACAGAAAAGTGTCGCAAGAGGCCGGCGACATCATGAAGGATCTCACCCATTCTACCCATGGATTGTTTGTCCATGAGAGAGGCGGGATAGCAAGCATCCGCGCCAGTACCACCAATCTCAAAAACAGTTACTTTCCCAAGCAGTGAGGCCGATCACTAACCCACCTCTCCACACCCCCAACCACCACTACTGTGTATAATTTCCTGTCGGAGCCACCTTATGTACAGGCACTCCTGTGCCTAGCGTCACTTTATGGACACAATCAATCCAAGTATGTAAGGCCATAAGATATTGGAGCTGAATTAGGCAATTTGGCCATCGAGTCTGCTCCGCCATTTCATCATGGCTGATCCAATTTTCTCTCTGCCCTAATCTCCTACCTTCTCCCCATATCCCCTCATGCCCGACCAGTCAAGAGTCTTTCAACCTCTGCCTTAAATACACATAAAGACTTGGCTTCCACAGCTGCCTGTGGCAATGAATTCCATAGATTCACCACTCTCTGGATAAAGAAATTCCTCATCATTTCTGTTCTAAAAGGACACCCCTCTACTCTGAGGCTGTGTCCTGCAGTCTTAGACTATCCCACCATAGGGAACGTCCTCTCCACATCCACTCTATCAAAGCCTTTCACTTTTTTGATAGGTTTCAATTCATTAAGTCACCTCTCATTCTTCTACGTACCAGTGAATACAGGCCCAGAGTCATCATAAATTCTTCATATGACAAGCCGTTTAATCCTGGAGTCATTGTCGTGAACCTCCTTTGAACCCTCTCCAGTTTCAGCACATCCTTTCTAAGATAACGGGCCCAAAACTGCTCACAATACTCCAAGTGAGGCCTCACCAGTGCTTTATGAAGTCTCAACATTACATCCTTGCTTTTATATTCCAGTCCTCTTGTAATTAATGCTAACAGTGCATCTGCCTTCCTCACCACAGACTCAACCTGCAAATTTACTTATAGGGAATCCTGCGCAAGGACTCCCAAATACCTTTGCATCTCTGTTCTCTTTTGTGTTTTCTCTCCATTCAGAAAATAGTCAGCCCTTTCATTTCTTCTACCAAAGTGTATTACCATACACTTCCCGACACTGTATTCCATCTGTCACTTCTTTGCCCATTCTCCTACTTGTCTAGGTCCTTCTGTAGCCTCACTATTTCCTCAAAACTAGCCACCCTCCACCCATCTTCATATTGTCTGGAAACTTTGCAACAGAGCCATTAATTTTATCATTGACATAAAACGTAAAAAGAATTGGAGAATATGTTTCCTATGGTGAGGGTTATCCAGAACTATAAGACCAATAGAGAAGAATTGGGCCATTTGGCCCATCCAGTCTGTTCTGCCATTCAATCGTAGCTGATCCTTTTCTCCCCCCCCCCCCCCCCTCAACCACACTCCCTGCAACCTTTGATGTCATGTCCAATCAAGAAGCTATCTAGTTCTGCCTAAAATACACCCAATGACCTGGCTTCCACAACTGCCTGTGGTAACAAATTCCATAAATTCACCACTCTTTAGCTAAAGGAATTTCTCCTCATCTCTGTTTTAAATGAATCCTGAGGCTGTGCCCTCTTGTCCTAGACTCCCCCACCATGGGAAACATCCTTTCCACATCTACTCTGTCTAGGTCTTTAATATTCAAAAGGATCCAATGAGATCCCTTCTCAGCCATCTAAATTCCAGTGAGTACAGACCCAGAGTTATCAAACGTTCCTCGTATGATAACCATTTCATTCTCAGAATCATCCTTGTGAACCTTCCCTGAACCCTCTCCAATGCCAGCACATCTTTTCTTGGATGAGGAGCCCAAAACTGTTCACAGTAATCTAGGTGAGGCCTCACCAGTGCCTCATAAAGCCTCAGCGTCACATCCCTGGCCTTGTACTCTAGACCTCTTGAAATGAATGCTAACATTGCATTTGCCTTCCTCACCACAGACTCTAGATTGTTCTGCACAAGGACTTCCAAGTCCCTTCGCATCTCAGATTTTTTGATTTTCTCCCCATTTAGAAAATAGTCTTCACATTTATTTCTACTACCAAAGTGCATGACCGTGCATTTTTCAACATTCTACTTCACTTGCCACTTTCTTGCCCATTCTCCTAATCTGTCTAAGTTCTTCTGCATCCTACCTGTTTCCTCAACTCTACCTGCCCCTCCACCATTCTTCGTATCATCTGCAAACTTGGCAACAAAGTTATCTATTCCATCATCAAAATCATTGATATACAGCATAAAAAGAAGCGGTCCCAACAGTGATCTCTGTGAACACCATTAGTCACTGGCAGCCAATCAGAAAAGGATCCTTTTATTCCCACTCACTGCCTCCTACCAATCAGCCAATGCTCTAACCATGCTGGTAACTTTCCTGTAATACCATTCTTAACTTGGTAAGTAGCCTTATGTGTGGCACCTTTTCAAAGGCATTCTAAAAGTCCAAATATACACCATCCACTGCATTCCCTTTATCTATCCTCCTTGTAATCTCCTCAAAGAATTCCAACAGGTCATCAGGTAAGATTTTACCTTAGCTAGATGGCATGGCCTTATAATTGAAGGGCGACTTTTTAGAAAAGAGGTAAGGAGGAATCTTCTTTTAGCCAGAGTGTAGTGAATCTGTGGAATGCTCTGCCATAGACCGTGGTGGAGGCCAAGTCCGTGGGTATATTTAAGAGGGATGTTGCTTGGTTCTTGATCAATCCACACTCTCACCATCGATTTCTTGATTGATCAGGGCATCAAAGGATTTGGTGAGATATGGGATCTGGGATCAGCAATGATGGAATGACGGAACAGGCTCAATGAGCTGAATGGCCTAATTCTGCTCCTATATCATATGGTCTTATGGTTCCGACAAAGACCACTGTGAAACACCACTAGTCACTAGCAGCCAACTGGAAAGGCTTCCTTTATTCCCACTCTTTGCCTCCTGCCAATCAGCCACCGCTTTATCCATGCTAGAATTTTTCCTGTAATACCATGGGTTCATAGCTAGTTCAGCAGCCTGGTGTGGTACTTTGTCAAAGGCCTTCTGAAAATCCAAGTACACAATATCAACTGATTCTCCTTTGGCTATCCTGCATGTTATTTCAAAGAATTCCAACATCTCCAAGGAATTTCAATGGCTCCAACATCTTCCCAACCACTGATATCAGACTAACTGGCCTATAATTTCCTTTCTTCAGCCTCTCTCCCTGCTTGAAGAGTGCAGTGACATTTGCAATTTTCCAGTCTTCTGGAAGCTATCTTATGTATTTATATTCATTGTTTTATAATTATTGTGTTCTTTATCTTATTGTGTTTTCTTTGTGCTGCATTGGATCCAGAGTACCAATTATTTTGTTCTCCTTTACTATCTCATTTACACTTGCATATAGGAAATGACTTTAAATAATCTTGAAGTACATAGTTCTCTGAGAGTGGGTCACAGGTAGGCATGTTGGTGACGAGTAGCTTTCGCACGCTGGCATTCATCAGTCAGGACAGTAAGTATAGAATCTGTAGCATTATGTTGCAGTTGTACAAGATGTTGGTGAGACTACATTTTCAAAATTGTGTTCAGATTTGGTCACCCTCCTACAGGAAGGATGTCATTAAACTGGAAAGTGTGCAGAGGAGATTTACGAGGGTGGTGCTGGGACTGAGTTAAGGAGAAGGCTTGAGCAGATTGGGTCTATTTTGCTTGGAGCGTACAAGACTGAGGGGTGACTTTATAGAGGTGTTAAAATTAAGGGGCACAGATCTAGTGAATGTACTCATGTTTTCAGGGTTGGAGAATCATGAACTAGAAAATATATAAAATTAAATAAGTAGTGCAAAAAGAGAGCAAAACAAGATAAAAGTAGCGAGGGAGTGTACACGGATTTGTTGTCCATTTAGAAATCTGATGGTGGAGGGAAGAAGCTGTTCCTGAAATGGTGAATGTGTGTCTTCAGGCTTTTGTACCTCTTCCTTCATAGTAGCAAAGCGAAGAGGGATATCCTGGCCGCGAGGGTCCTTAATGATGGATGCCAGCTTTTTGAGGCATCGCCTTTTGAAGATATCCACAGGGAGAATGTGGGAAAATGGGGGTTAAAAAAATAAATCAGCTACAATTCAGTGGCAGTGAATACCCAATGGGCCGAATGGCCTAATTCTGCTTCTGTATTCTATGCTGTTATTTATCTAGTTCTGTATTCATCCACTGATGATATTGATTTCTCTAGACAGGTCGCAGTGTTTGCCTAGATTTGAGGCAGTTACAGTGTGTGTGTGTGTGTGTGTGTGTGTGTGTCCAACATTTTCACTCAGTAGCACAGTACAGAAACAGGCCCTTCAGCCCATTGCTTCAATGCTGACCAAAGTGCCCATCTGAGCTAGTCCCATTTGCCGTTTGCCATATCTCTATAAAACATTCCTATGTACAACTATTCCTTTTAAATGCCAAAAACAAAAGATTCTGCAGATATTGGAAATTCACAGCAATGCACACAAAATATGGAGGAATTCGGTAAATCTGGAGGACCTGAGTTATAACAAAAGGTCCAATAGGTTAGAGCTTTACTCTCTGGAATGTGGAAGACTGAGGGGAGATTTGATGGAGATATACAAAATTATGTTGGTTTACATAGGGTGAATGCAAGCAAGCTTTTTCCACTGACCTTGAGTGAGACTACAACTAGAGGTCGTAGGTTAAGGGTGAAAGGTGAAATGTTTAAGGGGACCATGAGAGGAAACTTCTTCACTCAGAGGGTGCTGAGAGTGTGGAGCGAGCTGCCAGTGCAAGTGGTAGATGTGATTTCAATTTCAGCATTTAAGAGAAGTTTGCATAGGTACACGGATGGGAGAGATATGGATAGCTATGGTCCTGGTGTAGATTGATGGGACTCGGCAGTTAAAATGGCTTGACACAGACTAGATGGGCCAAAGGGCCTGTTTCTGGGCAGTAGTTTTCTCTGTCTCTAAGTCAGGCAGCATCTTTGAAGAGGATTAAGATGGTTCAGGCTGAGGCCCTTCAACAAGAGAAGGTCTTTTAAATGCTGTTATTGTGGCTGCCTCAACCACTTCTTCTGACAGCTTATTCCACTTAAATACAACCTTTTTGTAAAAGATTAGTCCCCGAGTTCCTAATAAATATCTCCCGCTCACATTAAACCCATGCCATCTATTTCTTTACTCCTCAACCCAGGGGAAAAAGTTTGTGTGCATCACACATCTATGTATGGTAGGGTGGCAGATAATGTAATGCTTTGCAGTGTTACTGATCACCAAATGGGATTCAGTTCCTGCTGCTGCACGTAAGGAGTTTCTGTGTTCTCTCGTGACCGCGTGGATTTCCTACGGGCGCCTCCCACTTTCCAGAGACCTGCAGGTTTGGGTTAGGGTTAGTAAATGCTATATTGGTGCCTGAAACATGGCGACACTTGCAGGCTGCCTCCAGCGTATCCTCGGACTGTGCTGGTCATCGACACAAACAAAACCTTTCACTGGATGTTTCAGTGTACATGTGACAACTAAATCTGACGTTTATCTTTGCATCTCTATAAGTTCTTCTGTCTGTCTCCCAAGTTGCTGTGCCCTCTATTAACTCAATTAACATTTAACAAAAAAAAGCTGGTTATCACCACGTTACCATAGGTGGGATAGTGCAGTTATCATATTGGCTGAGGGATGAACATGGTGCCATGTACACACAAGAGTTTTATTTCTGGGATTGGAGCAGAAGTTGGCTAGGATTCGCTATGGGGACTGCTCCAGGAATGGGATTGCTCTCTGTGTACCAAATATTTACTTACTAATTTGTGCAAGGCAAACTTCCCACAAGTCCCCTCATTCTTTAGGAGAAATAAGACCATAAGACATAGGAGAAGAATTAGGCCATTCGGCCCATTGAGTCTGCTTCGCCATTCCATGATATCTGATTTATTTCCCCCCTCAATCGCAATAGCCTGCCTTCTCCCCTTAACCTTTGATATTCTTACGTATCAACATCTACATCAACACACCCAATGACCTGGCCTCCACAGTAATCTGTGGCAATGAATTCCACAGATTCACAGAAGTTAAAATACAAAGTAGATTAGATGCTATTGATCAGATAATCTAAACTGAGACCCGGTGGTTGTCTAAATAATGATCAGCACTGATCAAATTACCTAATTACTTACCTAAGCCCATCACCCCGATTGGACATAGGTCACCAGAGTCCTCTATCCTGGGCAAGTCTTTCCCAAGTGTAAATCATCTTCAAAGAGTCTTCCTTTCCCAGGATTGAAGTGTTTGGGGCTTTTGTTGACATTTTTCTAGCTCTGGGTTTTTATGGATGAGGCTGCTAGCCCCTTCCCAACCCTCCTCCTTTCACAGCCAGCTTGGGACCATCCATGGTGGAGTTGTGATCTGGGATAGTTTACAAGGAATAGATCTAATTATGCAGAACAGGTATCTAACATTGAATCCATGTTTTTGTTGGTTTATGTAGACTGAGATGCAGCATTGATAATTATTAATGCTTGTATCTATGATCTGAGATCTTTATTTGGTCTGGAACTTTGTGATAATAATGGCTTATTTACTTCTGAGCTTACTGATAATGATTTATTTAAAAACAAAATCACAAGGAAGTCCGCAGAGGCTGGAAATTTAAAGCCACACACACACACACACACACACACACACACTCACTGCTGGAGTAACTTAGCAGGTCAGGCAGCACCTATGGAAAAAAGTGAATGGTCAATGTTTCGGGCTGAGACCCTTCTTCAGGACTGAGAAGGGAGGGGGACAATGCCTGAATAAAAAGTTGGGAGGGGGAGGATGTGGCCAGCCGGAAGAAGATAAAGGAAGCCAGGTGAGTGGGAAAGGTCGACAGCTGCAGAAGAAAGAATCTACTAGGAGAGGAGAGTGGACCACAGGAGAAAGGGAAGGAGGAGGGGAGCCAAGGGGAAATGAGAGGCGGTTGAGACGAAGTGAAAAGTCAGAGTGGGGAATGGGGGGGGGGGGTGGAAATTTGTTCACTTGAAGGAGAAATCAAAGTTTATTCCATCAGGTTGGAGGGTACCCAGACCTCCACCCTGGTGTTGCTCCTCCACCCTGAGGGTGGATTTATTTAACCTGTATCATTGGTGATTTATCTAAACTGGGATTGTTTACTGGGACAAGTACCCCTTGAATAGGCAAGTTGTAGCAGACATTGACTCGATGCATCCAATATAATTAGTGTCATCATCATCATCATCATTATGTGCTGTGTTATATGACATGGTCAATCCATGACCATGATTGTTCTTGGCAAATTTTTCGACAGAAGTGGTTTGCCATTACCTTCTTCTGGGCAGTGTCTTTACAAGACGGGTGACCCCCCAGCCATTATCAATACTCTTCAGAGACTGTCTGCCTGGCATCAGTGGTCGCATAACCGGGGACTGGTGATATGCACTGGCTGCTCATACGACCATCCACCACCTGCTCCCATGGCTTCACGTGACCCTGATCAGGGGGCTAAGCAGGTGTGCCACCTTGCCCAAGGGTGACCTGCAGGTTAGTGGATGGAAGGAGCCCCTTACACCTCCTTTGGTAGAGATGTATCTCCTCTCTGCCACCCAAATTAGTGTAGTTGGGCAAAAAGGTTAGCATAGAAGTGGTAGGCCTAATGGCCTGTTTTAGTGTTGTACAATGACATCGCAGGAGGCCAGGGTTGAATCTGGTCTGGAACTCTGAGGTAATAGTTCCTCATAAATTGATTTATTACTGTCACATGTAGTGAGGTACAGTAGAAAAGCTTGTCTTAGAAACCATTAATGGAGGTAACAGTGTATTGCGGTAGAACAAAATAAAACAGTAACGGATTGCTGAATAAAGTGTTACAGTTACAGAGTGCGGTGCAGGTAGACAATAAGGTGCAAGGTCATAGTGAGATAGATTGTGAGGCCAACAGGCCATCTTACAAAACTGGGGAACTGTACAGAAGTCTGGTAACAACGGTGTAGAAGTGGTCCTTGAGCCTGGTGGTTCGCTCTTTTCGGCTTTTGCCCAGTGGGAAGGGAGAATAGGGAATGTCTGGGGCGGGGAATTTCAGAGTCAAAATCAGGTTTAATATCACTGGAATATGTTGTGAAATTTGTAGTTTTATAGTTTTACAGCAGCAGTACATTGCAACACATAATTAGAAAAAACTATAAATTACAATAAGAAATAAATGTGTCTATGTATGTGTATATATGTACTGTATATACATGTGTTTGTGTGTGTGTATGTATATATGTATATATATATATAAAATAAAATTAAATGTAGTGCAAAAGAGAGCAAAAGTAGTGAGGTAGTGTTCCCAGGTCATTATCCATTTGGAAATCTGATGGCAGAGGGGAAGAAGCTGTTCCTAAAATACTGAGAGTATGTTGATTTGTGATTGTGCTGGCAGTGAGTTCAGATTGTTACATTTAATAGAGATTTTTGATGGTCCTATTTGATCTGGAGTAAAACTCTGGACAGTGAGAGGAGAAACATGAGAAAATCTGCAGGTACTGGAAATCCAAGCAACACAGACGAAACGCTGGAGGAACTCGGCAGGAGTCCTGATGAAGGACCTCGGTCCGAAACGTTGACTCTTCACTCCTTTCCATGGATGCTGCCTGTCTTCTGAGTTCCTCCAGCATTCTGTATGTGTTGCCCAGACAGTGAGAGGGTATTGTTTGCATTATTTAGTGTTTGGTTTTGTCCACTAATCAGCTTCTATTTCTCTCCAGAGTACTTCTCTATCTTTGACACCTCTGCCCAGGATGATCTCAGATGGACAGCCCATCTATCATCTCAGCTCCATAAAAACAAACAGGTAATGTGATGCAAGAAAAGTTGTCCTGCAGGGTCCTGTTGGTTTGACTGCAACTATGTGTTGAATACAGATCGTGTGGCCTGTGTGACTTTATTTCATTCCAAGACAATAAGACATGGGACCAGAATTGGTCATTTGGGCCATCATCTCAAGTTCAATATTCATCATAGGTGATTTTTTTTAAACCGCATTCTGCCACCTTAACCCCTTTAATCAATCAAGAACCTATCAATCTCTGTCTTAAATACATCCAATAACTTGGCCTCCACAGATTCAACATCCTCTGGTTAATGAAGTTAACATAGAACTGGACAGTACAGTACAAGCCTTTTGGCCCACAATATTGTGCCAACATTTAACCTGCTCCAATACCAAATCTAACCCTTTCCCTCCTACGTAGCCCTTCATTTATTTTTCATCCCTGTGCCTATATCTTAAACATCCTTAATGTATCTGCCTCTACAACCACTCCTGGCAGCAAGTTCCAAGCATCCACCACTCTCCTCCAAACACCTTAAAATTATGCCCCCTCATATTAGCCATTTCCACCATGGAAAAGGTTTACTGGTTGGCTATTCGATCTATGCCTCTTATCATCTTGTACACCTCAGTCAAGTCACATGTCATCCTCCTTCTCTCCAAAGAGAAAAGCACTAGATCGCTCTTATTCTCATAAGATATGCTGTCTAATCCAGGCAGCATCCTGGTAAATCTCCTTTGCACCCTCTTGAAAACTTCCACATCCTTCCTATAATGAAGCAACCAGAACTGAAAACAATATTTCAAGTTCCTCCTCATCTCAGTTTTAAAGGGATATCCCTTTATTCTGAGGCTGTGCCCTCAGATCCTAGACTCCCTCATTAATGGAAGAATCCTCTCCTCATCCACTCTATCCAGGCCTTCCACTGTCTGGTAGGATTCATTGAAACCTCCTTTCATCCTACTTCATTGAGTACATGACCAGAGATATCAAATGCTCCTCATACATTAATGGCATCTGTGAGTCAAAAGTTTAACAACATCGATCAATAAAATCTTCTGCTCCCGACTGTGGTAACAGCTGTAGAAATTAGGCTAAATTACAAGTTAATTCATTATGTGTCATGTCATATGACATGGGCAATCATGGTCTTGACCATGATTGTTCTCGACAAATTTTTCTACAGAAGTACTTTGCCATTGCTGCCTTCTGGGCAGTGCCCTTACAAGACGGGTGACTCCAGCCATCATCAATACTCTTCAGAGATTGTCTGCCTGGTATCAGTGGTCACATAACCAGGGCTTGTGATATTCACCAGCTGCTCATACGACCATCCACTACCTGGTCCCATGGCTTCACGTGACCCTGCTCCGGGAGGCGGTGGGGTGGTGCTAAGCAGGTGCTACACCTTGCCCAAGGGTGACCTGCAGACTAGCCGAAGGAAAGCGTGCCTTTGGTAGAGACCCCACCAACAAAAATTACAAGTACCTGGGCAATTTATATGAGGAGAAAACTATACTTGAGCCTTTAAGGTCAAGTATGAATGTTATTCACTATGTACATTTATAGCTTAGGAATTTGCTATGGTGAGTTGGCCGGGGTGCAATATGCAACAAAAAACAACATTTAACAATCATAAGAAAATAAAGAATTATGTAAAATAAGTTAGAGATTAAAGTATGGATATGGAATAAAATGTGCATAAATACATAGATACCAGAATGTATTTACTCTGTAAACAGCAATGTAAAAAGTGGTTTAAAATGTTTATGGTGCAGTGACGGGGTAATAGATAGAAGGGGCTGGGGAGTCTAAGATCCGAAGATATAGGAGCAGAATCAGGCCATTTGGCCCATCAAATCTGCTATGCCATTTCATCATGGCTGATCCATTTCCCTCTCAGCCCCAATCTCATGCCTTCTCCCCGTATCCCTTCATGTCCTCAGCAATGAAGAATCTATCAACCTCTGCCTTAAATGCACCCAATGACCTGGCCTCTACACCCACCTGTGGCAATGAATTTCTCTGGCTAAAGAAATTTCTTCTCATCTCTGTTCTAAATGGATGCCCCTCATTTCTGAGGCTGTGTCCTCTGGTCCTAGACTATTCCACAATTAGCGACATCCTCTCCACATCCACTCTATTGAGGCCTTTCAACATTCGACAGGTTTCAATGAGATTCCCCCTCATTCTTCTAAATGTTTGCAGATATTAACTGCCAAATGGACGAAACTTTTAAGATGGGGTGAGGTTTTAATAGCCATATAGCGCTTTCCAGAAAGGGTGCTCTTTGAAAGGCAAACACGAGGAAATCTGCAGACGCTGGAAATCCAAGCAACACACACAAAATGCTGGTGGAACGCAGCAGGTCAGGCAGCATCTATAGGGAGAAGCACTGTTGACGTTTCGGCCGAGAACCTTCGTCAGGACTTGAAAGGCAGTTTGCTGGGTGGATGGGTAGTTATGAGCCTGGGGGCATAAGAGACTGCAGATACTGGAATCTGGAACAACAGACAATCTGCTGGAAGGACTCAGTGGCTGAGCAGCAACTGTGGGAGGGGGGGGAGAGAGGAAATGTGTGTTTCCACCACACAGATCCTGCTCCATCTTCTCAGTTCCTCCATTTGTCCTAATGTACCAGCATTTAGAAGCCAGCTTGATTCATCTCATTTCTATCTCCACTCTGCTCAGTGGTTTAAACTGGATTTATCCTCATATTCTGCCTGAGTAGCTTCCAAGCTGAGGGCACAAACATTGATTTCTCTAACTTCTGGTAATTTCTTCCCTCTTTTTGCATTCCCATTCTGCATCTCCTCTTATCCCTTCTCTTTTCCTTACCTGCTTATCATACCCCTCTGGTGCCAATCCTCTTTCCCTTTCTCACATGGTCCATAGTCCTCTCTTATTAGTTTCTTCTTCAGCCCTTTATTTCTTTCTGCTATCAACTCCCAGCTTCCCACTTCACCCCTCCCACCTTTCCCCCTCCCCAGGGTCTCATCTGTCAGGTTGTCCTCCTTCCCTCTCTCCCCCCCCCCATCCTCTTATTCTGGTTTCTTCCCCCTTCCTTTCTAGTCCTGATGAAGGGCCTCAGCTCAAAATGTGATTATTTATTCCTGTCCATAGTGGCTGCCTGACCAGCATTTTGTGAGTGTTCCTTCAGATTTCCAACATCTGCAAAATATCCTGGGTTTAAATTAGTACATTGGAATATTATTGTCACATAGAGAACTTGTCTGGCATACCTTCCACACAGGTCATTTCATTACAACTGTGCATTGAGGTAGTACAAAGGAAAACAATAACAGAATGCAGAATAAAGTGCTGGAGTTATGGCAAAAGGCATGCGATAAAGTGCAAGATCACAACGTGATATGAGGTCAAGAGTCCATCTTATTGTACTAGGGGACTGTTCAATAGTCTTACAACAGTGGGATAGGAACTCTCCTTGAGTATGGAGGTATGTGTTTTAGCAATACTATGACCACTTTGCACCAAAGGGGAGTTTCTTTTTGTTCTAATTGTGTTCTTTCTTGTAAAAATTAGATATAATTATGTTTAATTTGTGTTTTTCTTGTGAATGTTGTGTCTGTGATGCTCTGTGCCTGCGGTGTCGCTACAAGTGAGTTTTTCATTGCATCTGTGCACGCCTGGACTTGTGCAGATGACAGTAAACCCGACTTTGATTTTTCCAAGCAAAGTATCATGTTTCATAGGAGGAGGAACAGTTCAGGTTGAGGGCTTATCACCAAAGGTCCTCTGACCTGCAGTTCTGATTAACTCTGATTTCCTTCCCACAGATGATGCCTTACCTGCTGAGCCTTTCCTTCAGGTTCTATCTTTATTTTAGATTTCCAACATCTGCAGTATATTTTGAATTTCAAGCATCAGCCTCCAGTTTGAAAGTTCCTAGTGAATCATGTGGAGTATCTCACATCACAACTGCTGTATAAAAATAAAAATGACCCACGTTCCCCCCTGATTCAGTAAGACCACAGCACCATGAAACATAGAGCAGAATTAGGCCATGTGGCCCAATGAGTCTGCTCTGCCATTCCATCATGGCTGACTTGTAGCTCTCAATGCCAATCAGTTTAGATCGTTGTTCTTCAGTGAGTGACTCCCTCAGCCTAGTAAACAGCTGCTCTACATTCAAAGCCTCCATTGGAGTGGACCATGGATATTACGTCCTAGCTCTGCAAGCCAGGCCAGTACAATATGGAGAGCAAGCTGTTGCCCATTTAGCAGGCTCCCCCTCTCTACTCAGCTGGTGAAGCCAAAGAAATGGCAGAGACCAATACAGTTTGACACCAGGGGCACCACAGTAGCTGCCTATCCGCATTGAACTCAACGTAGGACTGCCTTAGGGACTTCAGCTGCAGATTTTTCCTCAGAGTTTACTCCCAAAGCCCTCCGCATGAGTGGATATAGCTGCAAGACAGAGGTGGTTTGAGATCAGAGCTTTCCTCGTCCTGGATGAGTTGCCAACCACGGCTGACGAACCCCATCTGACTGAAGTGACCTGCTTTTGCCTCTTCTCCTGTCAGCAGAAACGATTCTGCACTTTCACTGTAACTGTAACAGTTTATTCTACATTTTGATATTACTTTCCCTTGTATTACCTCAATGCACTGATGTGATGAAATAATCTATATGGATGACATACAAAATAGTTTTTCACTGTAACTTCGCTGCATGTGACAATAATTAGCCAATTTACCAATTTACTTCCTCGAATTAACCATCACCGCTTAATGAACAACCTTAGTGTTTATTCTGAGGTCTAGTAAAAGCTATCAACAATCTGATGGAAAGCTTCCAGCAGCTGGAATCATGCCAAATGTTTCAGACATGGTTTGGATGTCAGAAGCAATTATTGTGGTTGTTGCTGGAAGTCTTTCCAAGGTCAATATCCCTGGACCAGCCACTTTTAGTTTCTTGTTAAGGCCCAGAATTCTGGAGAGGTTATGTTCCAAAGAGTGACTTGTCTGAAACAATGGTCTTCCTTCATTATTTCCGTAGCTCCAGGAGACACTTGAGCAAAAGGAGGAAGAACTTGCCCGGCTCCACGAAGAAAACAGCAAGTTGAGGGAATACCTGAACTCCACTTATGTGAAATCCCTCGAAGACAAGGCGAGGGTATGTGTCCAGCAGAACCTGCCACACGACCTCAGGTCCTCCTTGTAGCAAAGCATGTTGCAAAAACACTTCAGTTATGGTCAGCCTCCCACTGGAGTCCATTTTGGAAAATGCCTGTACTCATTCACAAGGTGATAATGTGAGGGGGCAAAATTTTAATATGATTGGAGGAAATTATAAAGGGTATGTCAGAGGTAGGGTTTTTTTTTACACAGAGAGTGACGGTTGCCTGGAACGCCCTGGCAGAGGCAGATTCCCTAGGGGCACTAAAAAACACTCTTAGAAGGGCATATGGATGCAGTAGCATTGTGGTTAGACACTATTACAGCTTGGGGCATCAGAGTTCAGAGTTCATTTCTGACGTCCTCAGTATGTCCTTCCTGGGACAAGTGGGTTTCTCCAGGTGCTCCAGTTTCCTCCTACAGTCTGAAGATGTACCGGTTAGTAAGCTAATTGGTCATTGTAAATTGGCCTGTGATTAGGCTAGGGTTAAATTGGGGATTGATGTCAGAACAGGTTGAAAGGTCAGCACAGCATCATGGACTGAAGGGCCTGTACTGTGCTGGAATGTTCTGTGTGTGCTGGAATGTTGGAATGCACCTCCATTTTGAATGTACTGTGCCTACAGCCAGCAGTTACAGAGACCCATTGGGGCAGTGAGCAGAGCTACTGTCTCGCAGCATGGTTTCCTCCTGTCTGTTGTATTTGCCTGTTTCCCTTGTGACCACAGAATATCGAAAGGATGCAGAGCTAGGCAGGGAAGTGGCAGATGGAATTCAATCCAGGCAGCACTGAAGGTTGAACTTTAAGGCAGAGTACAAGGTTAACGACGGGATTTTTATCAAAAGTGAAGGAACAGAGACATCTTCGGGTCCATGTCCATGGGTCCCTCTGGTTGCCCTCAAGTTAATAGGGTAGTTAAGAAGGCATATGGTGTGCTGGCCTTCTTTAGTCAGTGGATTGAGTTCAAGAGCTGTGAAATGATGTTGCAGCTCTATAGAACTCAGGAGTATAGCTTTCTATTCTGGTAGAAGTTTTAGAGATGGTGCAGAGGAGATTTGTCTCTGTGCTGCCAGGATTAGAGAATGTCTTGTGAGGAAAGGTTGAGCCAGCTTTTCTCTTTGGGGTGACGGAGGATGAGAAAAGACTTAATACAGGTGTATATGATTATGAGAGGCATAGATAGCGTGGACAGCCAACACCTTTTTAGAGTCGTGGGGTCATAGAGAAGTACAGCTTAAAAATGGGCACTTTGGCCCATCTAGTCCATGCTAAAATAATTTAAACAGCCTACTGCCATTGACTTACACCGGGACCACAGCCCTCCGTACCCACACTATCCACGTACCTATCCAAACCTCTCTTAAATGTTGAAATCGAGCTCGCGTCCGCCACTTGTGCTGGCAGCTCACTCCACACTCTCACAACCCTCACAAACTTCTTACTTTTCACCCTCAACCCATGACCTCTGGATGTAGTCCCACCCAACCTCAGTGGAGAAAGTTTGCTTGCATTTACTCCATCTATACCCCTCATACTTTTGTATACTGTGCCTCTATCAAATCTCCTCTCAATCTTCTACGTCCTAAAGAAAACATCCTTGTAATTTTTTTTCCACAGAGAGTGGTAGGTTCCTGGGAGACACGTGGTAGAGGCTGATACAACAGGGACATTTCAGAGACTCTTAGAAAGGCAAATGGATGTAAGAGCAATGGAGGGTTCTGGGATGTGTAGGAGGGAAGGGATATATTGATCAAGGAGGAGGTTGATATCGAGCAGGAGAACGTACAAACTCCACACAGTCAGTAGGAAACCCATACTGTTAGATTATGAGACATCAGCACTATGCACTGCTCCACTGTAACTGCTTGCTGTAGGCAAGGTACACCTAACATCATGGTCTGGAGGGGCTGTACTCTGCTGTACTCTTCTATCATGAAAGGAGCTAGAGAAACTATTCTTCTTCTTCTTCCCCCCCCCCACCTCCCCTAGATGAAGATCCTCCATCTCCCAGGGGTGAGGTCTTTGGAGCTTCTGTTGATGTTTCTGTAGCTCTGGGTTTTTACAGAATGAGGTTGCTGGCCTCATGCCCAACCCTTCCTCTTTTGCAGATGGGCTTGGGGCCTCCCATGACAGAGTTTGCTTGAGAAATGCAGACAATTATTTTACCCATTGGACAAAATTGAGAAAAGTGTTGGTTTTTTTTGACCCTACCTGGAAGATGTACTAAGAAGATTTGAAGATATTGTCAGAATTTGAGTGCTTGAATTACGGGGAGAGGTTGAACAGATTAGGACTTCATTCCTTGGAGCATAGGAAACTGGAGTTACTGTATAGAGGGGTAAAGTCATGAGGGACACAGAAAGGGTGAATGTGCTGAGGATGGGGAATCAAGCACGAGAGGGATCAAGAGCCATGAGGTAATGTGGCACCTCTGTAAAATCAGATTTAAGGTGAGGTGGGAGAGACTTAAAAGAGGACCTGAAGGGCAACTTCTTAACTCTGGGTGTGTGGTGATTATTTAGGACGAGGTGCCACCAAGTGGCTGAGGTACAAATAATAACAACACTGAACAGGTACTCCGAAAGTTACTACCAAGATGATCACCGGGGTCTCTCTCCCCCCATATTTGTGGCATTTATTGGGAGCATTGTAAAGTCCCTGAAACATTGTCGAGGACCCCTACCACCCATCCCACAATCCTTTTGACCCACTACCATCAGGAAGAAGGTACAAGAGCATCAGGACCAGGACTGCCAGACTGGGAAACAGATTCTCCCTTCACACTGTGGGACTAATGAGTAGTTTGCCCCCACCGAGGTCTCATCACCAGGACAACGAGCTGTTTGTTGTTCTGTTTACTGTTTACCTCTACTAGGCACTAAATGCATTCTAAATTATATTTTATCAACTTATTTATGGTAATTTTTATGTGCTGTGTGTGATATAAGTGTTGTGGTGCACCGTGGTCAGGAGAAATGGTGTTTTATTTGATTGTGTATATGTACAGTTGTATCAACGATCTGGATGATAATGTGGTAAACTAGATCAGAAAATTTGTGATGACACCAAGATTGGGGGTGTAGTGGACAGTGAGGAAGGCTATCAAAGCTCGCAGTGGGATCTAGAAAAATGGGCTGAAGAATGGCAGATGGAATTTAATGCAGACAAGTGCGATGTGTTGCTCTTCAATAGGATTGCCAGGGTAGCTCTTTCACGGTGAATGGTAGGGAACTGGGAACAAAGGGATCGGGGAATACAGATCCATAATCCCTTGAAAGTAGCATCACAGGTAGGCAGGGTTGTAAAGAAAGCTTTGCACCCATCAGCCTTCATAAATCGAAGTACTGGGATGTTATACTGACGTTGTATAAGACAGTGGTGAGCCTTAATTTGGAGCAGTTTTGGTCACCTACCTACAGGAAAGATGTAAATAAGACTGAAAGAGTGCAGAGACCTGAGTTATAGGGAAAGGCTGAATAGGTTAGAACTCGATTCCCTAGAAGGTAGAAGATTGAGGGGAGATTTGATCGAGGTATTCAAAAGGATGAGGGGTATAGATAGGGTAAATGCAAGCAGGCTTTTTCCACTGAGGTTGGGTGAGACTAGAACTAGAGGTCATGGGTTAAGAGGGAAAAGAGGGAAAATGAGGGAAATATTCACTCAGAGGGTAGTGAGGTATGGAATAAGCTGCTAGCACAAGTAGTGGATGTGGGGTTGATTTCAACATTTAACAGAAATTTGGATAGGTACATGGATGAGAGAAGCATGGAGGGCTGTGGTCTGAGGGCCAGTCAATGGGACTAGGCAGATTCATGGTTTGGTACAGATTAGATGGGCCGAAGGGCTATTTCTCTACTGTAGACCATGACTCAATGACAGTAAGAGGACAATAACCTTGAACTTGAACCTGGATATGAAAGGTCTAGGGAAACATGGGCCAAACAGCTTAGATGGTAGTCTGGGCCAGCATGGAGGAGATGGGCCAAAGGGCCTGCTTCCCTACTGTGTAACTCTATCTAGGAAGGCACCAAAGAGCAGTGGTTAGTGCAATGCTTTATCACGCCAGCAATTGTGATCAGGGTTCAGCTGATAGCAGTGTCTGTAAAAAGTTTGTACGTTCTCCCCATGACTGTGTGGGTTTGCTCTGGGTGCTCTGGTTTCCTCCCACATTATGAAGACGTATGGGTTAGGGTTAGTGAGTTGGTTACATGCCGTGGGGAACATGGCGACACTTACGGGCAGCCCCCAGCACATCCTTGAACTCCTTGACGCGAACAATGCGTTTCTGTGCACACTTCGATGCAGATGTGACAATTAAAGCTAATCTTTATCTTAATCATATGATCTTTGGCCTTTTTTACAGAAATTGTTGACGCAAAATGGGCAGAAGAAAAGAGGGATCTTTAAAGTTAAGAAGCGTTTGTTTGAGGAACAGGAGGAAGCTGACATTTACTTGACAGACCCCACCTACTTCTCCAAGAGGGGACGGAGAGACTCGGCTCTCACAGACCGAGGAGGCTCGTACCCTGGCCAAGAGGAGCACTGTGTTCCTTGCGTCGACACTTGGGTATTGAAGACTCTGGGATTAAAAGATGCCAACACCATCGACGAGAGTTCCACAGCTAACTACAGTGCCATTGTCAGTGAGGTGTGCCCTGATTACAGCAGGGAGGCTGACTACTGCGCGGAAATCACCGCTCAGGGTCAAGACACTGCCGCCTTGATGGATGTTCACACCCCTTCTTGCCAGCTGGAGTCTTGCTGCAGTGCTGGGCTGGTCTCCGCCTCACCCTACTCCTTACCGCCTCCGTCCGGGGTGCCACCTTACCCCAATAAAACGTGCGTGGCCTTCTCCACCTCCCTTAGCCCTCACCGCAACGTCAAAACGCATAGCTTCTGCCAAGGCCAGGCCTTTGTGCAGAGGGACGGGGGAGGAGGCTGGAGGTTTACCTGGGTGCCCAGCCAGAGGGACTGAACACTAAGCTCACACTCTACATGGTAAACCTGCGGGACGATGCCCCCTGACTTCACAAACCAGTCCGCCTCGAAGCAGACTGGAGGAATTTGCGTGGATAACTGAACCTGCAGCTTCCTTTGGACTCAAACCTGAAGTATTGACTCCTGATGAAGGGCCCGGCCCATATCATCGACTCTTTTATTCGTCTCCATAGATGCTGCCAGACCTACTGAGTTCCTCTAGTGTTTTGTGTTTGTTGATGTTGACTGCAAACTTAAGATAGTGTGTTGTTTGCCCCATGTTAGTTGGAGACTTCCTGCACCCCATGTCCCTCAGGAAGTAGATCAAATGCCGTGAAGCAGCTGAAGCATTTTGCTGTTCTCTGTGATCCTATTGGCTGACTTTTCTTGGTCCTAACCAGGCCTTTGGTAGAGAAAGGAACCCACAGCTTCACTCTCAGTTGTGCCTTGGAGGATTAGCTAGCAGCGGGGCAGTGTAAACCTCTGAAGTGGCGAGACGTGGCCACTCTCGTCTTTCTCTCTCGTCCACTGAGAGCGAATTACTCCACAGAGCGAATGAGGCGGAGCGTCGCAGGATATCTCACGGCCATTGCAGAGCGCAACTTGAGTGAAGCGGCTGTCTTGTGCAGAGCGACCGTCTGGGGCGAACCTCCCACCATGGCGGGTGAGACCTCTCGCTGGGAAGAAGAGGTCAACCAGCATCAAGGGAAAGGTGGCACAGGCTCACCCTGACCACGATGATCAAGACTGTACCACAACCTGCAGATCTATAATCTGCAGCAGATGCAACCTGACGTTAAATGGTGACTGGATTCTCTTAAAAACTGACCTGGGTCCCAATAGTGTGGGTTATTTCCATGTGCAGTACTGTGGATTGCTGAGACTGGTGACAATGTGCTGGGATGGTTTACTCGGAATTTGAGGGGCAGCACAGAGACGCAGCCCAGTGGAACTGGGTTTGAACCTGAACCTTTCCTTGTGCCTGACCTGTGTGGCGTTTGTGCCATCTCCCGGTGACTGTGCAGGCCTTCCCGGTCTCCTCCCACTTCCCCAAGATATGCAGACTGCTAGGTTAATAACCGACTGGAAATTGCCCCTAACAAGTAGAAACTGTGGGGAATTGGAGGGTAATAACTTGGAGCCTGCTCCGCACATTTGCTCCCATGCGACCAATTACCCTACCAGCCTGTAAGGTATGGATTGAGGGAAGAAACTCATGCCGTCACGGGGAGAATTCTAACATACAGTGGTGGGAAGTGATCCCGGGTCAATTACACGAACCACAACTCTACCACGCCACTGCTTTTGAGGATTGTGGAGTCCTATTCCATTTAAATTCATCTCTTTCCTACCCTGAATATTCCCATGTCAGTGATTTCTACGTTCACACTACTTGGTGGAAATGTCCATCCTCTCCATGTCTGCTCTGTCCAGGCCCCGATCAAAATCCCACCTTGTTTGAAGGAGACACTTCCTTTCAACAGAAAAGTGCCCCAGCTTGGTCAGATGTTTCTGAACACTACTTTCTGGGTCATCCTCATAAGATTTTTCTGCATCTTCTCTAAAATATCTACAACCTTTTATCTCTGGATATTCATGAGTTCATCCTGAAGAACATAAGATAAGATATAGAGGCAGAATTAGGCCATTCAGCCCATTGAGTCTGCTCTACCACTGAAAAATATTTTTAACCCCGTTCTCCTGCCTTCTTCCTGCAACCCTTAACCCATGCTTACCAACCACAAATTCATCAGTCTCTGCCTTATCCAATGTATTTAATTTAATTAATATCCATAAATATCTAATGCCTTGGTTTTCACTGCCCTTCCTGACAACAAATTCCACAAATTCACCATCCTCTGGTTAAAGAAATCAGTCTTTATCACTGTTCTTAAGGGACATGCCTTTATTCTGAGCCTGTGCCTTCAGGTCTGTGATTCTCTCACGACAGAAAACATCCTCTCCCTGTCCACTCAGTCCAGGCCCTTCAGTATTCCGTGAAATCCGTCCCACACCCATTCTTTTAAATCCCATTGAGTGCAGGCCCAGAGACATAAAGCACTTGTCCTATGTTAAGCCTTTCATTCCGGGAATCATTCTCATGTACCTCCTCTGGACCCTCTCCAGGGCCAGCACATCTTTCCTTAAAAAATACGGGGCCCACATTTGTTCACAGAATGGCAAATGCTGTCTGGCCAAGGGCTTATACCTCTCAACAGTGCATGCTTGGTTTGAAATGACTGAATCTGCCTTCCTCACTACTGACTCAACCTGTAAATTAATATTACAAAAATCTTGATCTAAAACTCCCAACTCCCTTTGAAGCTCCTGTTGATGAATGTTCTCCCCTTTTAGAAAATAGTCTACACATTTATTCTTCCTACCAAACTGCAGTCAGTGGCCACTTTATTAGGCACACCAGTTTGTTAATGCAAATACCTAATCAGCTCATTGCATGGCAGCAATCAAAACATGAACGTATGCAGACATGGTCAAGAGGTTCAGTTGTTGTTCAGACCAAACATTAGAATGGGGAAGAAATGTGAACTAACTGACTTTGGCTGTGGAATGATTGTTGGTGCCAGATGGGGTGGTTTGAGTATCTCAGAAACTGCTGATCTCCTGGAATTTTCTTGTACAGCAGTATCCAGAGTTTGAAAAAAAAGAAAACAAAAAAAAATATCCAGCAAGTAGGAGTTCTCTGGGCAAAAACACATTGTTAATGAGAGAGGTCAGAGAAGAATGGTTCAGGTACAGAAGGTGCCTAATATGGTGGCCACTGATTGTAGTAATCCATCTGCCACTTCTTTGTCCACTCTCCTAACATGTCCAAGTCTTTCTGCAGATTCCCTGCCTCCTAGACGCTCTTGGTTCTCCCACCTATCTTGTCCCCATGTCCTCCAAGACACTGCTCCTTCACTCTTTGTCCATGTGCATCACTTCCCAGGATGTGGACACTAGTGGTGATGCCAGAATTTAATGTCCAACCCTTGTTAATATAATGTCTGCAGGAAGAATCCTTTTCTGGTATTATGTGGCGCCGGGTCCCATAATTGCATACAGAGTCTTCATTCTTGCTTTTATTACCTCTTTGAATGGTGCATTCACTGGGTAATTGTGTGTAATTAAATTCTAACACTAATCCTTCTTAAAAAGATTAACAAAGGATGTTTCAAAGGTTTCCTGAAAACCAATGTTGGGTGTACAAATAGAACATGGAACAGCACAGAGCAGGCCATTCGGCCCACTGTGATGATTGAGATGATGCCAACTTGGACTAATCCCCCCTGACTGCACATAGCCTCATCTCCCATCCTACCCTGTCTAAAAGCCTCTGGAATGCCGCTGTCGCATCTGCTTCCACACCAATAAGTTCCACTCTTAAAACAAAATGTGTCTTGCAAATCTCCCTTCAACTTTCCCCTGCTCTCACCTTTAATATGTGCCTTCTAGTATCAGTTGTTCTGATTCTGGACAGAAACCGTCTACCCTACCTGTGTCTCTCTTAATTTTATAGACTAATGAATGTCAGTGAAGAGGAGATCATTTGACAGCAGGGTTGTGTCATTAGAGATGCAGTTGGGCCCTCCCAGGCCCAATGAGCCTGCACTGCCTAATTACACCCATGTGATCAATTAACCTAAGTCTTTGGAATGTGGGAGGAAACTGGAGCACCCAGAGGAAACCCACAGGGAATACGTGCCACGGTAGCGTTGGAGTTTGGAGTTAAATTCTGGCGTCATCTGTAAGGAGTTTGTACATCCTTCCCTGAGTCTGTGGATTCCCTCTGGCATCCCGGCACGGCATCGGCGTGGGAACGGTGTCCCAGAGCAAAGTCACTCTGGGAATGGCTTCCCGGTATGATTTTCACATTTTCATTAATAAATGGGTGTTGTAAGTAAGTGAGAGAAGAAATGATATTTCCTGATGTTTAGTGTTGAAGTATGTCCCCATAAATATTGATTTTAACTAATTAATTTTACTAATGGTTAAGGCTACTTTGTAAAGTCATATCTCTGGAGTTGGGGCTAGAGATATCAGTGTTGTTAAGGATCCTGCTTGGGTACACTGCCAAAGCTGATCATTTCTGTATTCAGGGGATGGTTCTCACCACAGTGTTGGTGAGAACTCCATTAATGTTTGCTAAATGCCATCGCTGCCAGAGGATTTTCCGAGTGGAATGTCTGCTCTACTGCCTCAATGTCCCCGAGCACTTGTGGAACCCGCTCAGTATTCTACAGTAGAGTTATTTATGATCAGGAAGCCATTTTGAGTGCAGTCAGATACCATAGGAGAGGACTTCCTTGCTCTTTGCCTTTGTGAATTTCCTGTCCTCTTGTTAAGGGCACTCCCTACATCCAGCCTCTCTGTGTTCATGTCTGGACTGGGGCTCGAACTCCCAACCTTTGCACTGAGTGGCAAGAATGCTGTCCATTGAACCAGAGGCATCACTAATCAGCTGGATTGCTGCCGGAGCGAATAAATTGTTGAGAGCTGGTGAGGAGCATCGGTAAGTAGTCTCCACATCCTGACTCACCCTGCCTGGTTTCTCCTCCTTGGTATCTGCGATGACACATGTAATGAGACATTTTCCCCATCTCTGCAATTCCCCCCACCGATGTCCAGCTCTGGGAGGAGTGGAGATGGCTCACTACTTCCTTTATGGAGGCATTTCACTCTCTCCTGATCACCAGTCCCACCAATCTAACACGGGCAGATCACAGCCGCAGAGACTAAAAGCTGTAGAAATTCTAACCACAAAACTAACAATTGTATATAATTGTGTATTTTGTACAGTTTTTAACATTTTGGTGAGAATTAACAGTGTTTTTTTAACAGATTGTGCCAACGTTTTTGACAATTTAACTGTAGTTGGATATTTTTTTGTACATTGTTGTTCAGTTTTGTTCTGTCTGAAACCTAAAGGAAATTAAAAAGACTAATAGTGTTTTGTATTTGGATATTGATTCTAAATAAAGATTGAAACTGAATTGACTGATACAGAATGAGGACATTCTGCCCCTTGAAGTGTTCTTGAATCACGCACCCGTATCTGTGAACCATTAACCAATGATGGCCACAGCTTTACACAACCTGCTGGAGGAACTCCACAGAGCAGGATTAGGCCATTTGGCCCATCAAGTAGGCTCTGCATTCTATCATGGCAGATTTATTATCCTCCTCACCCCCACGCTGCTGCGTTCTCTCGATAACCTTTGGCTCCCTTCCTAATCAAGAACCTACCAACCTCCATTTTAAGTATCCCCAATGACTTGGCCTTCACAGGTGCCTGTGGCAACAAATTCCACAGATTCACCACCCTCTGGCTGAAGAAATTCCTCTTTGTCTCTGTTCTAAATGGACATCCTTGTATTCTGAGGCTGTGTCCTCTGGTTTTAGACTTCCCCACTATAGGAAACATCTTGTCCACACACCATGTCCACTCCAAGCAGGACTTTCAATAGGTTTGTGTGAGGTCCCCCCTCATTCTTCTGAACTCCAGTGAGTACAGGCCCTGAGCCATCAAATGGTCCTCATGTGTTAACTCTTTGATCCCCAGGATCGTTCTTGTGAAGCTTTTTTGGACCCTCTCCAATGTCAGCACATTGTTCTTTAATAAGAGCCAGAAAGCTGCTCATAATACTCCAAGTGTGGTCTGAGCAATGTCCTATAAAGCCTCAGCTTTCCGTTCTTGGTTTTATATTCTAGTCCTCTCAAAATGAATGCTAACATCGCATGGGCTTTCCTTATAAAAAGTCAAGTTCAGAGTATTAAAGTACATGTATGTCACCATATACTACCCAGAGATCCGTTTTCGTGTGGGCATTCACAGTAAATGCAATAGAATCAATGAAAAGCTGCACAGATCCCACAGGGGAGAACCTGCTTGCTCTTTGGCCTTGTGACCATTTTGTCCTCACATTTACGGCCCCTCCCCACACCATTGCCGCTGACCCACCCTGCAGTTCAGGGGGTCAGGTAGCACCTGTGATGAGAATGGGCTGTCGATGTTTTGTGTCGAGACCCTTTATCTCAGTCCAGGTTTATTTATTTTGTTTAGATGTACAGCACTGTAACAGGCCTGTCTGGCCCAATTAGCCCACACTGCTCAGTTATACCCACCTGACCAAGTAACCTTCTGCCTAGTACGTCCTTGGAATGTGGGAGGAAACCGGAGCACCCGGAGGAAACCCCACATGTTGACCGGAATAACATACAGACAATGGTGGGAATCGAAGCTGGGTCCCTATCACTGTAATAACATTATGCTAATCTCTATGCTACCGTCCCCCCCACCCCCCCAGGATGAAGCATCTTGATTTGAACTGTCAACTGTCCATATCTCACCAGTTTTGCCCGACCCACTAAGCTGCTGCAGTGTTTAGTGTGTTGTGCCAAATTCCAGCATCCACCCCCTCCTGTGTCTCAGTAGATGCTGAGTTCCTCTGGCATTTTGAAGGGCATAGACAGGGTAAATGCAGCAGGCTTCTTCCCCTCAGATTGACTGAGATTAAAATTAGGGGTCATAGATTAAGGATGATGGTAAATAGAGTGGGTGGAGGAGGGGAGAGTGCTAGATGATTGGGGTTGGGGTTGTCGAACATAGAACACAGAACAGTACAGCTCAGTAACAGGCCCTTCACCCCATGCTGTTGAACAGGTTAGGACTTTATTCCCCGGAGTGTAGAGAAGATTTGATAGAGGTGTATAAAATGATGAAGTAAATGCAAACAGGCTTTTTCTTTGTGTGTGTTGCTTGGATTTCCAGCATCTGCAGATTTTCTGTTGTTTATTTTTCCAGAAGTGGTGTGACACTAGAACTTGAGGTCATGCATTAAGCGAGCAAGGTAAAATATGTATGTATGTAGGTATTTGTAGTTTATTTATACATATATTCACTGACTGTGTTGGCGCATGGCCAAGTGGTTAAGGCGTTCGTCTAGTGATCTGAAGGTCGCTAGTTTGAGCCTTGGCTGAGGCTGCGTGTGTGTCCTTGAGCAAGGCACTTAACCACACATTGCTCTGCGACAACACCGGTGCCAAGCTAATGCCCTTCCCTTCCATCGTCCAATGCCCTTCCCTTGGACAAGGTCGGTGGTGTGGCAGTTGTAGCTTGGGCAACTGCCGGTCTTCCATTAAAAAAAACCCTACCCAGGCTTGCGCCCTGGAAACTTTCCAAGGTGCAAATCCATGGTTGATCGAGACTAACGGAGGCCTACACTACACATTCACTAACTTGCTTATCTATTTATTTACTTTTTGATTGATTCATTGAGATACAACGTGGAATCAGCCCTTCTGGCCCTTCCACCGCACTGCCCAGCAATGTAAACCTAGCCTAATCACAGGACAATCTACAATGACCAATTAAACTTTGGGGGAACCTGAGGGGGAACTTCTTTGCTCAGAAGGTGGTGCATGTGTTGGATGGGCTGCCAGCAGACGTGTGGGACATGGGTTCAATTGCAATGCTTAAGAGAAATTTGGATAAGTACATGGATGGGATGGGTATGGAGGGCTATGGTGCAAGTGTGTGTCAATGCGGTTAGACAGAATGACAGTTCAGCAGAGGCAAGATGGGCCAAAAGGCCTGCATCTGTTCTGCAGTTGTCTATGACTTATGAATCTATGACTCCGTTTTGATGTGTGTGTTCTGGGTGAGAATGTTGTCTTTCAGGGTCCCTGTCAAATCACTCACCTTAAATCTAGTTATGTAGCTAGGAGGAGATTAGAGAGAGAATGAGAGGGCATTGCTAAGGCTGGGAAGGATTTGCAAACAGGAATGAGAATTTTCAGGCCCAATATGAACCTTAAAGCTCAGAGCTGATGGGTGAAGGAGCCTGGATTTGGGTTAGAACATAGATACCAGACTTTAGAACATAGAACATAGAACATAGAATAATACAGCACATTACAGGCCCTTCGGCCCACAATGTTGTGCCGACCCTCAAACCCTGCCTCCCATATAACCCCCTACGCCACCTTAAATTCCTCCATATACCTGTCTAGTAGTCTCTTAAACTTCACTAGTGTATCTGCCTCCACCACTGACTCAGGCAGTGCATTCCACGCACCAACCACTCTCTGAGTGAAAAACCTTCCTCTAATATCCCCCTTGAACTTCCCTCCCCTTAACTTAAAGCCATGTCCTCTTGTACTGAGCAGTGGTGCCCTGGGGAAGAGGCACTGGCTGTCCACTCTGTCTATTCCTCTTAATATCTTGTACACCTCTATCATGTCTCCTCTCATCCTCCTTCTCTCCAAAGAGTAAAGCCCTAGCTCCCTTAACCTCTGATCATAATCTATACTCTCTAAACCAGGCAGCATCCTGGTAAATCTCCTCTGTACCCTTTCCAATGCTTCCACATCCTTCCTATACTGAGGCGACCAGAACTGGACGCAGTACTCCAAGTGTGGCCTAACTAGAGTTTTATAGAGCTGCATCATTACATCGCATCTCTTAAACTCTATCCCTCGACTTATGAAAGCTAACACCCCATAGGCTTTCTTAACTACCCTATCTACCTGTGAGGCAACTTTCAGGGATCTGTGAACATGTACCCCCGGATTCCTCTGCTCCTCCACATTCCCAAGTATCCTGCTGTTTACTTTATACTCTGCCTTGGAGTTTGTCCTTCCAAAGTGTACCACCTCACACTTCTCCAGGTTGAACTCCATCTGCCACTTCTCAGCCCACTTCTGCATCCTATCAATGTCTCTCTGCAATCTTTGACAATCCTCTACACTATCTACAACACCACCAACCTTTGTGTCATCTGCAAACTTGCCAACCCACCCTTTGACCCCCACATCCAGGTCGTTAATAAAAATCACAAAAAGTAGAGGTCCCAGAACAGATCATTGTGGGACACCACTAGTCACAACCCTCCAATCTGAATGTACTCCCTCCACCACGACCCTCTGCCTTCTGCAGGCAAGCCAATTCTGAATCCACCTGGCCAAACTTCCCTGGATCCCATGCCTTCTGACTTTCTGAATAAGCCTACCGTGTGGAACCTTGTCAAATGCCTTACTAAAATCCATGTAGATCACATCCACTGCACTACCCTCATCTATATGCCTGGTCACCTTCTCAAAGAACTCTATCAGGCTTGTCAGGCACAATCTGCCCTTCACAAAGCCATGCTGACTGTCCCTGATCAGACCTTTCAGTCTCAGTTTTACAGAGAATGGAATGCAATCATGAAAAAAAAACTCACCAGTGGCTATACTTCATTAGGAGTTTGAGGAGATTTGCTATGTCACCAAAGTCTCCAGCAAATTTCTACAGATTTACCATGGAGAGTATCCAGACTGGTCACATCACCATTTGGTCTGGAGGGGTCACTGCACAGGATCGGAAAAAGCTGCAACTCAGCCAGCTCCATCATGGGCATAACTTCTCTACCACTGAGGACATCTGCAAAAGGTGAAGGCTAAGAAGGTGGTATCCATCATTCAGGATTTCCAGCACCCAGGTCTTCCCCTTTTCTCATTACTACATCAGGGAGGAGGTAGAGGAGCCCGAAGACACACATTCAGTTTTTCAGGAACAGCTACTTCCCCTCCGCTGTCAGATTTCTCAATGGTCAATGAAGCCATGAACACTACCTCACTATAATTGTTTCTCCTTTTTCCCTACTTACTTGTATCTGTGTGTGAGGGAAGGTGACAGTAACTCAAATAACCACACGTTACAAGAGTGGTGTGCAGAGGACCATCTTTGAACATTGAACGTTGAAGTGGATGGGCTACAGCAGCAGAAGATCACAAGTATACACTCAGTGGTCACCCTATTAGGCACATAAACATAGAGATGACTGTTTTGGATCAGGAGATGATTGAGATGGACTCAAATACCGAATAAGTGCTGAAGCTGCTGGACTTTGGCAAGCTTCTTCAATCTATGAGCCACACAGCCCTTATGACTCCTAATCTCTGATGTCATTTCTGCAATGTTCTTCACATAGTAAAGTGATAGATAGATAGATACTTTATTCATCCCCATGGGGAAATTCAACTTTTTTTCCAATGTCCCATACACTTGTTGTAGCAAAACTAATTACATACAATACTTAACTCAGTAAAAAATATGATATGCATCTAAATCACTATCTCAAAAAGCATTAATAATAGCTTTTAAAAAGTTCTTAAGTCCTGGCGGTTGAATTGTAAAGCCTAATGGCATTGGGGAGTATTGACCTCTTCATCCTGTCTGAGGAGCATTGCATCGATAGTAACCTGTCGCTGAAACTGCTTCTCTGTCTCTGGATGGTGCTATGTAGAGGATGTTCAGAGTTTTCCATAATTGACCGTAGCCTACTCAGCGCCCTTCGCTCAGCTACCGATGTTAAACTCTCCAGTACTTTGCCCACGACAGAGCCCGCCTTCCTTACCAGCTTATTAAGACGTGAGGCGTCCCTCTTCTTAATGCTTCCTCCCCAACACGCCACCACAAAGAAGAGGGCGCTCTCCACAACTGACCTATAGTGACTGGGTTCCTGAAGTTTGTCAGAGCCGGTGGAGGTGGGTTGTGGTGGGCAGTGGGCAGATGCACCCACCACCTATTAAGTGCTCCAGTGTTGTCCATCTCAAAAAGCCTCTGACGACCAAGTCCAGCTCTGGCTTTCAAGTGTAGCTTACTTACTAAGCCCAATGGAATTGTTTCTACTGACAGGAGAAGGGGCAAAGGTGAGTTACTAGTGCCTTAAAAACTGTCATTTCAGGCAGATGGGCCTCATCAGCCATAGTTGGCAGCTCATCTAGGAGAAAGAAAACTCTGATTTCAAACCTCCACTGCCTTGTGGCTCTGCCCACTCATGGGGAAGGCTTCAGGAGTAAACCCCGAGGAAAAAATCTGAAGCTGGAGTCCCCAAGGCAGTCCTACATTGAGTTCAATGCTGACTGGCAACTCCTGTGATGCTGCTGATACCAAATTGTATCGGTCTTTGTCGTTCCTTTGGATTTATCAGCTGCATGGAGAGGGGGAGTCTGCTACATGGGCAACAGCTTGCTCTCCATATCGTACCGCCCTGGCTTGCATATCACGTAGATAGCTGGGACACAACATCTATAGTCAACCCCAATCAATGGTGGGCCTCAACGGCAGCAAGAAAAAAAACTTGCATACAATAAAATGTTTAGTGGAAAGGTCAAATGCCTTGGTACCAGGTATGAGGTCAGAAACTTGCACATTGACCCTCCTTTGAAAGATAGGTATAACTAATGGGTTGTAGGGCCAGGTATTACCCAACCGCAAAAAATGGGCTTCATAGTAAAATAGGCACACCTTGCAATCACTCACTGGTTGTCATGGCAGCTTCTAAATGAAGTTCAGACTGAATTGTTTACTTTGCGTTCTCCTGTTATTAATTTAGGTAATTTGCCTTTGCAGAGCAAGATAAGGACTACGTTCTCGGAAGGAGAGCGTTGATACCTCAACAATTGGTTCAGCTCCACTGACCTCTTCCTTCTGAACTGTCGACATCACCATCTCCTTTTAAAAGGGATATGAGGATGGCAGATTCACAGACCACCAGCAGATCCATGCTGGCCATCAAGCACCCCTTTACACTCAGTGGCCACTTTGTTAGGTACGCCTGTACACCGGCTCGTTAATCAGCCATTCCTATGGCAGTAGCTCAGTGTATAAAAGCATGCTGACCTGGTCAAGAGGTTCATTTGTTTTTCAGACCATTCATCAGAGCTGTGATCTCAGTGAGTTTGACTTGGCTGTCGGTGCCGGACGGGGTGGTTTAAATATCTCAAAAACTGCTGACCTCCTGAGATTTTCACGCACGACACTCTCTAGGGTGTACTGGTGCAAAGAAACAAAAGATATCCAGTGGGTGGCAGTTCTGTGGGTGAAAACGCCTTGTTAATGAGAGAGGTTGGAGGAGAACGGCTAGACAGGTTCCAGCTGACGGGAGGGTGACAGTAACTCAAACAACCACACGTTACAACAGCGGCATGCCCAAGAGCATCTCCGAATGCACAACGTGACAAACCTTGAAGAGGATGGGCTACAGCAGTGGAAGACTGAAGATACACTTTGTTGCCACTTTATTAAGTACAGAGTTACCTAATAATGTGGCCACTGGGCACATAGATAGCACACTCAAAAGACTGGAGGAACTATCAAGTCAGGCAGCAGAAAATAAATTTCCTGTCGGATACAAACCCAGTCTGTTCACCTTTCCCTTTTAGACATTCCAGTAAACATACTCTGAAATGTTCTCAACACCACTACATCTTGTGTTCAATATGCAGGCAGTACTTGCACTTGTTCAATAAGCAGCACATTGCACATTTAGATGGAGACGTAACGTTAAGATTTTTACTCAAGTATATGAAGGACGTAAGTAATAAAGTCAATTCAAATTCAAACTTACCATCCACAGCAACACACTCAGAATACTGGAGGAACTTGGCAGGTCAGGCAGCATCTATGGAGGGGAATAAACAGACAATGTTTCAGGCTGAAGCCCTTCGTCAGGACTGGAAAGGAAGAGGGAGGAAGCTGGAATAAGAAGGCAGGGGGAAGGCACAAGGTGCCAGGTGATACGTGAGACCAGGTGAGGGGGAAGGTGGGTGGGTGGGGGGGGGGGGGGGTTGTGAGTAAGAAGCTGGGTGCTGATAGGTGGAATAGCTAAAGTGCTGAAGAAGAAGGCCTCTGATAGGAAAGCACAGTGGATCATGGAAGAAAGGGAAATAGAAGGAGAATGAGAAGGAGTTGGCCAAGTAAGGAGAAGACAAGGGGTGAGAGGGAGAACCACCCTCCTTACCCTACTCCCACCTTCTTATTCTATCTTCTTCCCCCTTCCTTTCCAGTCTGAAATGTTGACAGTTCATTCATTTCCAAAGGTGCTGCTCCAGTATTTTGAGTGTGTGGCCCTGGATTTCCAGCAGCTGCAGAATGTCTGGTGTTTCCCATCAATAATAATCCCGTTTATGCCAGCAGTTGGGAGGTACGAGATCCTGTTTCCCATTTGGTTTGCATTTACATTCACACTGAAAATCTCCTCAAGCAGCAACAAGGGGAAGAAAGGAGACTGGCCGCTCACAGCCAAGTCATCAAATGAGTGACTTAGCTTTCTTGGAGCTAAGAGAGATGGCACTTTGATTTTAAAATGGACTATTTGTTTTCTAACTGTGTTCTTTCTTCTAAAAATTGTGTACAATTTGTGTTTATTCTTGCAAACGCTGCTTATCTGACACCATACGCCTGTGATGCTCTGCTGTCATTGCACCTGTCTGCACATGGACTTGAGCAGATGACAATCGCTATGTATTTGCTTTAACAATGAGAGATCCCGTTCAGGTATTGTGCATCAGTGACTGGAAGCATCCTGGGTTGAACAGAATTGGGGATTGTCACCAGGTAATTTTATCTTATTTATTTTGCGATATGGTGAGGCGTTGGTCCTGCCAGCCATACTGCCCCAGCAATGCCACAACCCCAATTACTCCTAACCTAATCACTGGACAATTAATAATCATTAGTTACCTACCTGGTATGCCTTTGGACTGTGGGAGGAAATTGAAGGACTTGGTTGAACCTACATATTCACCATGTATTCTCACGTGGTTATTTGAGTTACTGTCACTTTCCTTATACACACAGATAAGTAGTGAAAAAAGACAACAATTATAGTGAAGTAGTGTTCATGGCTTCATTAAGCATTCAGAAATCTGATAGCAGAGGGGAAGTAGCTGTTCCTAAAACATTAAATCTATGCCTTCAGGCTCTTTTACCTCCTCTCTGATGTAGGAATGAGAAGAGGGCAAGTCCTGGGTGGTGGAAACCCTTAATGATGGGTGCCACCTTCCCAAGGCTTCATAATGGAGCTGGCTGAGTTTGCAACCCTGGACAGCTTTTTCCGATCCTGTGGCCCCTCATACCAAGCAGAGGCACAAGCTCTCCATGGTACAGAGACTCCTTACAGAACAGCACCGGAATTGAACTCCAAACTCCCATTGCCCCGAGCTGCAATAGTGTTGCACTAACTGCTACACGGCCGTGGCATAATTGGCACTTGGCTCTGAATGACAAGATTACGAAAGACGTTGAGCCAGGCCTGGCGATCCACACTGGGAAGGAATCCAAAGCAACACACATAGAATGCTGGAGGAACTCAGCTGGTCAGGCCTCATCTACGGAAATGAATGAACAGTCAACGTTTCGGTCCGAGACCCTTCCTCAGGTCTGGGAAGGCAGGGGGAAGAAGCTAGAATATGGAGGTGAGCGGAAGGGAAGAAATACAAGCTGGCAGGTGATAGGGGACACCAGGTGCGTGGGGGGAGGGGGATGAAGTAAGAAGCTGGGAGATGATAGATAAAGGGAGGTGGAAGGAGGGATCAGAATCAGGTTTAATGTCACTGACGATGGAGCTGGCTGAGTCTATGACCCTCTGCAGCTTTTCCTGATGGTGGATATTGGAGCCTCCAGACCAGGCGGTGATGTAACCAGTCAGAATTCTCTCCACCGTACATCTACAGAGATTTGCAAGAGTCTTTGGTAACATACCAAATTCCCCCAAACACTTAATGAAATATAGCCACTGGAATGCCTTCTTCATGATTGCATCAGTGCGCTGGGTGCAGGATAGATCGACGGTCCCCCCCAAAGGGTTTTCGCTGTACTCTTTTCCGAGATGCCATGCTGCATCCAGCATCCCTCCAGAACTCTGTGTGTGTTCCTCAGATTTCCAGCATCTGCAGATTTTCTCTTGTTTGTAGATCCTCTGAGATGTTGACACCAGGAACTTGAACCTGCTTGCCCTTTCCCCTGCTGATCAGCGTGCATTCTCCTGATTTCCCTTTCCCGAGGTCCACAATCAATTCCTTGATCTTGCTGACATTGAGCGCAAGCTTGTTCCCACACAACCAAGGTCAGGAACAGCTACTTTCCTTAAACGAAATTGTTTCTTAAACTGATTGCGCAACCCTGATACTACCTCATTACCAGAATACTACAGACCACCTTTCACGCTATGACGGACTTCCTCGTTTGCACCATTTTATCTCCATGCTCTTGTGTAACTTATTCATAATTTATGTCAAATGTATTGTCTGCACCGACGTGTCTATGATGCCACTGCAAGCAAGTTTTTTATTGCACCTGTGCATAGGACCTTAAACATGACTTGACTTGATGACTTAATATGAGGAGTAATTTCTTTACTCAGAGGCTGGTGAACCTTTTGAATTTGCAACGTCAGAGGGCAATGGAGAGGAGGGTACTGAATATACACTCAGTGGCCACTTCGTTAGGGACCTCCTTAACCTAATAAAGTGTTCACTGAGTGTATGTTCGTGGTCTTCTGCTGCTGTAGCCCATCCACGTCAAGGTTTGATATGTTGTGCATTCAGAGGTGCTCTTAATGCCTGACTAGTTGAGTTACTTCCACCTTCCTGTCAACTTGCATCAGTCTAGCCATTCTCCCCTGACCTCTCTCATTAACGAGGCGTTTTTGTCCTTAGAACTGCCACAGACTGAATTTGTTTTTGTTTTTTTTTATCTCATTTTCTATACACTTTACAGACTGTTTGCATCAAAATCCCAGGAGATCAGAGTTTCTGATATACTCAAACCACCCTGTCTGGCACCAACTATCATTCCCTTGTCAAAGTTGCTTAGGTCACATATCTTTCCCATTCTGGTGTTTGGTCTGAAGAACAACTGATCCGGTTTAGGATGGCATAACAAAAGTGTGCAACAGCTTGCTGGCAGTAATTCAACTAAAAACATTACTATTAATACCTTTTCTGAAGTAAATTGTGGTAAACTATCACTGCAAACAATGAAGAGACAAGCAAAGGCAAAGCAAATTTGAGAGCTAAGCCTTGCAGATAAAGTTGAGCCTGAGGAGTTTTGATGCCCGTCCAATTAACTGGGTATGTGATTAGTTACCTCGCCAAATTATCTAAGTGCCGAGCCGATTTGGAGAGGTCGAAAATGGCTTCAACCTGGGTGGTGAGATCTAGACCCTAAGTGAATTGCTGGGTGTCACAGCCTAGGCACAGTGCATTTTGCTGCGCCAGGACCTGGGTCCCAAAAGCGAGGTATGATCCACTGTTTGGAGTCCAGGTAGACTGAAAGGCAGGGCATTGGGATCGGAGTGGGAGAGCTGGGCCAATTTTGTTTGCTTCTCTTTCCGTGGTGCTGAGACTGCTGCTGTACTTTCTGTCTGCGAGCTTCGCGGTGACTTGCCACGCTGATATGATGAACTGATACCGAGGCTTTGGGCCTACTCCGGGGAGCTGGATCTAAGGACTCGGATTCCTGTTACATGCTTCTAATGTTTGTATGACTTGTGTTTATTTCCTCTGTTTCTCTGCGCATGAAGAGTTGGTCTTTATTTTTTTAATTGGGATCTTGCAGGTTTCTTGCTTTGTGGTTGCCTGTAAGCAGACAAATCTCAAGTTTGTATAATTTATACATTCTTTGATAATAAATGTACTTTGAATCTTAGAACTTTGAACCTCTTGACCACGTCTGCATGCTTCTATGTATTGAATTGCGGCCACAAGATTGGCTGATTAGATACTTGCATTAACGGGCAGATAAACAGGTGTACCTAATAAAGTGGCCACAGAGTGTAAAATTTCTGTTTCTTCAACGTCAGCAGGACAACATTGACTGGTTCTACATCTCAAATCTGCTTCATGAACCTTTGTTCAAAGTGGTTTGTTACTATAAAAAGAAGACATTGTGGTTTGTGGTTAATTCACTGCGTGTGAAGAGTTTTGAGGTAGTTCTGAGATACAATAAGATGTTTCAAAGCCATGGTACAAAATATGCTCTGAGATTACTTGGCACTCAGTGGTTAGAACCACAATGGGATTACTTATTAGATGGCTTGATACCTTTCCCATCAGATAATCATTTGGTGGGACTCCATGTCTCAACCAACGTTCAGACTTTCAGTTTCTTTCTTTGTCTTTGAGCTTCCTTGCTGATGCTATCGCCAAGTTCAGAGGCAGGATGGTTTGTTCTACTTCAAATCATTACTGCCACTGGCCATTCATCCCACCTCGAGGGGCCAAATGGTCTCATTTGCTCCTATGTTTTATTGACTTGTTTTTCGAGTTCAATCCATGACTTCCAATCATCAATGGAGGGTCTCAATTGTTAATTCATTTCCACAGATGCTGCCTGATCTGCTGAGTTCCTCCAGCATTTTGTGTGTGATGCTCTGGATTTACAGCATCTGCAGAATCTCTTGTGATCAAGACTTCTAAAGATGATTTCCACAATTTACTCCCTGCTTGCTTCTCTCTCCTGTTCATCCTCGATCTTCCTTCAGCCGAGAGAAAGGTGATTCCTCTTCCTCAGTCACCTTCCTTTCATTGTTCATTTCCATTCGCCACTGACCTTCCCCTTTGTACAATCCAAGTGGCCCCTGGCTGTATTTGTAATCAAACGCCCAACTAAACTATTCTGTCTATACCACGCCATATCCTGCACGCTCATGTGCCTATCTTCTACTGTTCCTCTCCACCACTGCCCCACACACCCACCAATCTCTGCATAAAGTTCATGCCCTACACATCTCCTCGTTTCCCCCTCTCACGTTAAGTGCATGCCCTCTGGTATTAGACACTTGACCTCTTGTACAGAGGTACCACTGACACAGCAGCATGGCGATTAGCGTAATGCTGTTAGAGTGGCAGAACCCCCCCCCCCACGTTCAGTTTCCACTGCTGTCTGTAAGGAGTCTGTGCATTCTCCCTGTGACCGTGTGGGTCTCCTCTGGGTGCTCCTGTTCCCTCCTACATTCCGAAGAGCTACGTGTGAGTAGGTCTATTTAGTGGTTGTAATTTGGTGATGCAGGCTCGTTGGGATAGAAGGGCCTGTTACCGTGCAGTATTTCTACATCTACTCTGTCTTTGCCTCTCAGAATTTTATAAACCTCTATCAGATCTTCCCTCAGCCTCCGGCACTCCAGAGAAAGCAGCCTAACTTTGTCCAACCTGGCCTCTCATCCAGGCAGCATCCTGGTAAACCTCTCCTGCACCCTCTCCGAAGCCTCTACATCCTTCCTACAGTAGGATGATCAGAAATGAATGCAAAGATTAAACATTAGTTTTATTTGTTACATGTACGTCGAAACATGCAGCGAATGTGTTATTTTTGACAAATCAAGTCGCCACAATTGCAGCGGCTACATAGGGCGCTCACAACTCACTAACCCTAAACGTATGCATTACGAATGCACGGAGCAGGAACGATGACGGAGTGGAACGATTAAATGTTCTTACTGGGTCATGTACACGTTGGGCAGGGTATAGGCCAGGAGAGACGAGCCAGCCCACTGAGACGAATTACATGCGCACTCGAAAGAACGTGCTAAAAGAGAGGGCCCCCCGCACGTCGGAGGCCCAATCGATTTACTGTGCCATCGATCGGCCGTGAGCGCACCTGCTATAGACGATCTGGTGTAGGACCTTGGAATGCTGTAGGAAGCGGAGCACTCACAGGGAGTGTGTACGGACAGCAGTGGGAAACGATCCCCAGCCGCTTGTGAAACATTGCAATAACTGTTACACCACAGATGTAGCTTTACAGGAGTTTTATAAAGACCAGAGTTAGGCCATTTGGCTCTTCGAGTCTGCTCCATGGCTGATCTACTTTCCCTCTCAGCCCCGTTCTCCTGTCTTTACCCTGTAACCTTTGACACCCTTTCTAATCAATAACCTATCAGCCTCTACTTTAAATATACACAAAGACTTGGCCTGTAAGTCAAGTGACAATAAACATCGCTTCAGATTCAAGATTCACCACCCTCTAGCTAAAGAAATTCCTTCTTATCTCTATTCTGAGGCTGTGCCCTCTGGTCTTAGATTCCCCCACTAGGGGAAACATCACGTCCACTCTATCTGGGCCTTTCAATGTGTCAATGAAATCCCCTTATATTCTTCCAAACTCCAGCAAGTACAGACCCAGAGCCATCAAACACACCTCATATTTAACCCTTTCATTCCTGGGATCATTCTCCTGAACCTTCTCTGGACCCTCTCCAATGCCAGCACATCCATTCTCAGATAAAGGGCTCAAAACTGCTCGCAAGGATCCAGATGCGGTGAGACCAATGCCTTATAAAACCTCAGGTGCAGCATAACTTCCCGGCTCCTGTACCCAATTCATGGACTAATAAGGGCCATCATGCTCCATGCCTTCGTTCCCTCACCATCAACCTGTGCAGACGCTTTCTCGATGCTAAACCTCTAACAAACCCTTTGGTGTCTGGTGAGTAGAGATGGATTTTAGTGTTTTCGCTCACTGCTCTAAAATAGCTGCATTCCTCCACAGAGACGATATCAGTAAGGAACAGGTGCAGAGTTACTGATAAACCAATTCAATAAGACAAGTAAGTTAATCAGCAATAGACAGTGATTATGGCTTTATTCAGACGTAACTTATTGGGAGCAGTGTAGTGAAGACTGAAGACAGAAACCCTTACCCCCACACATACTAATTTTTATGTAATTCAGTTTAAATAACTTGATTGCATATGCTTATATATGATTACAAAGGCCCCTTAAGGTTGTCAGAGCCAGATGGGGCTTTAGTGGGGCCAAGTTCCCACTTGGTGTGTGCCTCAAATAGCCTCTGACAACCAAGTCCATCTCCTGGCTTTCATGCGTGGCTTAGCTTCTAAGCCTGGTGGACATGTTTCTACTGACAGAAGAAAGGGTTAAGGCAGGTTATTGGCAGCTTAAAACCAGTCGCTTCGGGCAGATGGGGCTCATCAGTCATGGTTAGCAGCTCATCTTGGAGAAGGAAAACTCTGATCTCAAACCTCCACTGCCTTGTGGCTGTACCCACTAACAGGGAAGACTTCAGGAATAATTAAGAATAGAAAAATAGAAAAGTTCTATGTTGAGTCCAATGCTGACTGGCAACTCTTGCAATGATGCTGGTGTCAATCTGTACGTTACTCTTCCATTCCTTTAGATTCATCAGCTGTGTGGAGAGGGGAGTCCTGCATGGACACCAGCTTGCTCTCTATAACGTACTGCTCTGGCTTGTGTACACGTAGACAGCCAGGACACAACCAACAGATGGCTTTCAATATGATTCAGGAGACTGGCAAAATCATCCAGCATAGAAACAGGATATTTGGCCCTTCATGTTGATGCTGACCCATCTACAGCAATCCCATTTTCCTGCACGTGGTTTATAACATTCTATAACTTTGCAATTTGAGACTTTGACGGATGTTTCTGAAAAGTTATGGGCCTTTCTAATTGCACCACCACCTCAGGCAGTGTCCCAGATTCCAAAACCCCTCTGGGTGAACATAGAACAGCACATTACAGGCCCTTCGGCCCACAATGTTGTGTAAGCAACATTGAAACTAGTCCTCCTTCTGCCCCTTTGGATTCCTACACCTCTGCTGTGGGGCAAAATTGAGTGCTATATGTATATCTATGCCCGTCACAATTGGTACGTGAGGTCCTCCTTCGGTCTCTTCAGCTGTAAGAAAGCTAGACCATAAGAATGGGGGCAGAATTGGGCTGTTCAGCCCATCAAGCCTGCTTCACCATTCCATCATTACATACGTAATTATTCACACCAATCACCCCTACTGGGACATAAGACTCGGAAAGTAGCTTGCCAGAGTCCTCTGTCCCGGGGAAGTCTTTCAAATTGTCACCACCTTCTTAGCGTACCCTCCCTCTCTCAGGAACAAGGTCTTTAGAGCTTCTGTTAGGGTTTCTGTAGCTCTGGGTTTTTATGGGACAGGGTTGCTTGCCCCATGCCCAACCCATGCCCTTTCACAGCCAGGCTTGGGATCTTCCAAGGCAGAGTTGCCATTCCATCATGGCTGATTTATTATCCCTCTCAACTACATTCTCCTGCCTTCTCCCCGTAACCTTTGGGACTCTGACTAATCAGGAACCTATCAGCCTCTCCGGTCCCTCCTCATAACTGAAATGCTGCAGCCCAGGCCACATCCTGTTGAACTTCTGTACCTTCAACAGCACAGTCCATTTTCCCAGAGTGCAGACCAGACCTGTACACACTACGTGACCACCTAGCTAATGAAAGCAACTCAGAGAGTTTACAGCACAAAACCAGGCCCTTCAGCCCAACCCATCCATGCTGACCAACATGCCTACCTGAGCTAAGCCCCTCTGCCAGCATTTGGTGAATGCCCTGGGAGTTGTGCAATCGCTCGCATCGAGGATGATGGTCTCCTCAGGGGTTGTCTATTGGTGGGTCCTCAGGTGTTTGTAGAGGCTGATCCGGGATCCCCATACTCTGTTGCAGTGTGGCCAAGAGTAAGTGGTGGCTGTGGTGAGTGGTTGCACCTTTTGGTTGTTCAGTCCCTCCATTTTGCAGCTGCCACTCAGCAGAGGGCTTCCTCATGCAGTGTACCTCCCTCTTAAACAGATTTCCTCCAGGTGGACTGGATTGAGTGGAAAATCTTCCCAGTTTTTAGATGTAGATGGATCATACAGCAGAGGTGCAGGCCCTTCACCCCACAAGGTTGTGCCAAGCCAATGAATAATAAGCTGCCTACACGATGTCCACAGCCTTTCATTTTCCTCACATTCACATAACTATCTAAACATTTCTTAAAAGTCCCTAATGTATCTGCCTCTACCACCACCCCAGGCAGCACATTTGAGGCCTCCACCACTCTTTGAGTGAAAATATTTGCCCCTCACAACTCACCTTAAATGCATGTCCTCTGGTATGAGACATTTCAACCCTGGGAAAATGTGTTGAAAACAGATGTAATGCTGAATCTCTTCAGGCTGATTTTGAAGTGTTTCCTTTGCCCACCAGGGCTCGATAACCTTCTTTCAATTAGGAGAAAGGATCTGTTTGGGGAGACCCGTATCCTTCAAAAACTTTTCCATCCATGTACATTTATAACATGAACCCGTAGAACACAGTAACAGGCCCCTCAGCCCACAATGTTGTGCCTAAATAATTAAGGTAATGATGCCTAATTACACTAATCCTTTCTGCCTGACCAAGGCCCATTTGCCTCCATTCTCAGATTTACTGATGTAAGAACTTCTTAAATGTCTCTATTATACTTGCTGCCACCAACCACCACCCCCCCCCCCCAACTCCATCAGTGCATTACAGGTGCCCACCACTCTCTGTGTAAAAAAGAAAATTGCCTCACACTTCTCTTTGAACGTATCCTTTGTCACCTTAAATGCCCTCTGGTATTAGATATTTCGACCCCTGTGAAATATATACCGGCCGTCTACTCTATTTATCCTTCTCATAACTTTAAACACATCTATTAAGTCTCCTCTCAGCCTTCACTGCTCCAGAGAAAACAGCCCAAGTTATAGCTCATAACTCATAATCTTTAATACCTTATTAACTTATAGCACACAACCTTTAATCCAGTTAGGATCCCAATAAACCTCTTCTGCATTTTTAAATGTCTTTAAAACATAATTGTACTTGCCTCAACTACTTCCTCAGGCAGGTAGTTCCATACACTGACCACTCTCTATGTGAAAAACCTGCCTCTTTAAATCTTTCCCTTCCCACTCTAAGCCTGACTGCTTTACCCTGGTAAAAGGAATGTGGCCATGAGAATGTTCCTGGGAATGAAAGAGTTAACTTAGGAGGAGCATTTGATAGCTCTGGGCCTGTAGTCACTGGCATTTTGAGGAATTAACCTAGTGAATGTTGAAAGGCTAGATAGAGTGCATGTGGGGAGGGGATGGGGGGGGTGGGGGAGAAGTCCAGGACCAGAGGGCACAACCTCAGAATAAAAGGATGTCCCTTTGGAACAGAGATGAAGAGGAATTTCTTCAGCTATTGGGTGGTGAATTTGTGGAGTTCATTGCCATGGAAGGCTGTTGAGGGCAAGCCACTGGGTAGACTTAAAGCACAGGTTGATAGGTTCTTGGTTAGTACGGGTGTCAAGGCATAGGGAGAATACAGGAGAAAGGGGTTCAGAGAGAAAGGAAATCAGATATGACTGAATGGCCGATTGGACTTGATAGACTGAATGGCTTAATTCTGCTCCTATGTCTGGTCTTATGGACCATTCACCCTATGCATATCCTTAGTGATGTTCTAAGATGCTTACCACTCTATAGGGCCACCTTTGCTCCAGAGAAAGCAGTCCCGGCCTGTCCAGTCGCTCATTATAACTTGAGCCCCATAGTCCCTGTGAGTCCTTTCTAGTTTAATAATATCCTTCTGATAGTATGGCAGTTACAACAGGACAGAATATTCCAGGAGCAATTTTGTCAACATTTTGTTCAGCTGTAACATGACGTATTCAGCGTGCCAAGATTCAGGGTTCAAATTTATCCGTCACATGTGCATCGCTTGCATTAACGGCTAACACACCCGAGGCTGTGCTGGGGGCAGCCCGCAAGTGTTGGCACACATTCGGGTGCCAACACAGCATTCCTGCAATACTCACCAGACAACACTGAGCACAATACACAACAACAATAACAGCAAAAGCAAACTCCGCTCCTCTCTCCCACCCGCTCACATACCCCAGGACACGCCTCCGGCCCGAGGGACTCAGGTCTGCAGACACCTGGCTTCGACCTCCCCAGTGAACCCACAGAGATGCATAGACTCTGCTCCAGCCAACGGGCCTCAACTACTAACATTTACTTAATGCCCATTACCCTGCTGGTGTTTAGGGCAACAGTGAAGTGTTCAGGGCTTCCTTCATCGTGTCAGTAGCTTTCTCACAGTTTTCACTTTTTCACTACTGTCAGTTATGCAAGTCCCGGGAAGAGAGTCAGGAATACCGTCGCACACAGATGCAGAAGGATTCTTCATTGCTGTTTCTGTAACAATTTAGTTTTACCAGTCAGGGTTGTTAGCCCTGAGCTGAACCCCCAAACCTGGAGGACAGGTCATCTGGTCTCTTATTATGGCTCCTACCCTTTGACCTTTTTGGAGCCAAAGCGTAAATCCTTGACTCCGGCCAACACAGCTCTCTGGGTCATTGAGGCACAGAAGCCTACAAACCACAACAAGGTTGTTGTCCTTTTGGAGGTAAATTACTAATGAAGAAAACCACTGGGGTAGAAGCTCGATGAATTGACCAGACAGGATCTTTCTACTGCCAAAGCTGTGATGACTAGCTTTCATTAATCCCTCATGATAAACACAAGAGACTCTACTGTTGTTGGAAACCCAGACCAACATGCACAAAGTACTGGAGGAACTCAGCAGGTCAGTGAGCATTCAGGGAAGGGAATAAATTGCCAACATTTTGGACTGAGACCCTTCATCAGGACTAACAGAGATCTCATTTCAATGCTGTCTAGCCTTCTAGACTATAAGTAAACACAAAGTACACTGCAGATGCTGTGGTCAAATCAAGACATACAAAAAAGCTGGATGAACTCAGCAGGTCGGGCAGCATCCGTTGAAAGCAGTCAACGTTTCAGGTCGAGATCCTTCGTCAGGACTAAAGAAGGAGGGGCGGGGGCCCTATAAAGAAGGTGGGGGGAGGGTGGAAAACCAATCAGAGGAAAGATCAAGGGGTGGGGGAGGAGAAGCAGGGAGGGGATAGGCAGGAGAGGTGAAGAAGGAATCTAAGGAGAAAGCATTATGCCCTATGCACTAAGCACCTTTCCTTGATCTTTCCTCTGATTGGTTTTCCACCCTCCCCCCACCTTCTTTATAGGGCCCCTGCCCCCTCCTTCTTTAGTCCTGATGAAGGATCTCGACCCAAAACGTTGACTGCTTCTTTCCAACGGATGCTGCCCGACCTGCTGAGTTCATCCAGCCTTTTTGTACGTCTTTCTAGACTATAAGACTGTAAGACTTCGGAGCAGAATTAGGCCATTCAGTCCTTTGAGTCTTCTCCATCATTCCATCATGACTAATTTATTATCCCTACCAACCCCATTTCTCCTGCCCTCTCCCTGTATCCTTTGATGACTTTACTAAGCTGGAACATATCAACTTCTGCTTTAAATATAGCCAATAAATTGGCCTCCACAGCCATCTGTGACAATGAATTCTGCATATTCACCACTCTCTGGCTAAAGATTTTCCTCCTTGTACTTATTATAATTCCTTTTCTAAATGTGACAATTATCCACCCCCACCATTACACTTTCTTTACTCCCCCTCCATTTCTACTTCATTAAATACTTGTCGTATGCTTCCTTTCAGCCAAACCTCCATATCTCTTGACATGCAATGTCCCTTTGTACTTTTCATCCATTGTTCACCTTTATTGGACCAAACTCTCATTACTTCACATTTGAGTGACTTTCACTTGTTAGATGTAGACCTCACTGCAATTAAATGTACCTAGCCTACCTTCTCAGGTCCTACTTAATGATATTGAACTGTCTTTCCCCTGAACTTGGGACCTTAATTTCTCTCCCTTTGGTGTCCTTTCCCATTCCTACCTTGAAAATTGGTAACTACCTCAGGGACATGCCATCTGTTGCCCATCTCCCTTCCCAACATTGAGTCCATTAGTGGCATGGTTAGCATAATGCTTAACAGTGTCAGCGATCGAGGTTTAATTCCCACCAACGTCTGTAACAAAAGTTTTGCAATCATCTCACACTTCAACTTACTACAACTATTTCCACTGAAGCTGAGGCCCTGATCTTTGAATGATAAATTATTTTAAAAATGAACAAAGAACAATGAATGTTCACGTTTATTGGCTTGTCCAGCTCATACAACACTAAAAAACTCGTCCCATTAGCTTCAGAATAGAATAGTTCCTGAAGGTTGTTATAGACTGGGGGAGGTAGGGGGCATAAGCTCCCACTGCCTACTAAATGTTCCCAATGGCATGCATCTGAAATAGCCTTTGACAACTAAGTCCAGCTCCTGGCTTTCACATGTGGCTACTAAGCCTGGCAAAACAGCTTCTACTTACAGGAGAAGGGGAGAAAGTGGGTTATTGGCACCTTTAAACCTGTCACTTTGGGCAGATGGGGCTCCTCAGTCGTGGGTACCAGCTCATCTAGGAGAAGGAAAAGTTTGATGTGGTTAACTCTTCTTCGATCTGTGCTAGTCATTCACTGATTCAATTTAAAATTGTACATCGTTACCATTTGATGAAGGAGAGACTTTCCCAATGTTGACAAGTATTGTGATAGATGTAAAACTGAGATAGCTATACTGACACATATGATCTGGTCATGTTCTATATTAAAACAGTTCTGGAAGTCATCTTCTCGACAATTTCTAAAGCACCCAGAATCAACTTACAACCTAATAAATTGACTGTACTTTTTGGAATAATCCCTCAAAATATCCATGGTATTTCTGTGTCTGACCAACATGTTATTGCGTTTGTTACGTTGAAAGCTAGGAGGGCCATCTTGTTGAAATGGAAGGATATCTCAGCTCCTTTGTCACAATGGTTCTCTCAAGTGAAGCTGCGTCTTAGCTTGGAGAAAATTCGAAGTCGAACCTTTGAACCTTTATTTGGTTTTGTGAAGAGATGGGGCTCATTTGCTTGTTATTATCATTTCAGTGTCCTCCACGATCTAAGTGTATTTTTTAAAATATCTTTCTTTCTTGTTGGCGGTCTGATGTTTATTTTTAGAAGCTTTCTGGATGACGCATGGCTCCGGGGTTGTGCCCTCAATGGGTTTCTTTTTTTCTCACTTTTCTTGCTTAGTAGCGTTTTTTTTATTCACAAAGATCTTCAATCTTTAAGATAATTTCTTTTTTTTTTGAGGCATTGTAAGTGTTGTTACTTCAATGTACATGTGTTTATTTTGAATAATAATAATAATAAAAAGATTTGAAAAGAAAAGAAATAGCCTGCACATTTATTTCTACTACCAAAGTGCATGACCAAGCATTTTCCAGCATTGTATTTAATTTGCCTCTCTCTTGCTCATTCTATTAATCTGTTTAAGTCCTTCTGCAACCTACCTGTTTCCTCAACACTACCTACCCCTCCACCAATCTTAGTATCATCTGCAAACTTGTCAACAAAATCATCTATTTCATCATCTAAATTATTGATATGCAGCATAAAAAGAAGCAGTTCCAACAACGACCCCTGCAGAACACCACTAGTCACTGGCAGGCAATCAGAAAAGGATTCCTTTATTATTCCCACTCGCTGCCTCCTACCAATCAGCCAATGCTCTAGTCATGCCAGTAACTTTCCAGTAATACCATGGGCCCTTAACTTGGTAAGCAGCCTCATGTGTGGCACCTTGTCAAAAGTCTTTTGAAAGTCCAAATGTACAACAGTCACTGCATTCCTTTTATCTATCCTACTTGTAATCTCTTCAAAGATTTCCAACTGGTTCATGTGACTAGTGGTGTGCCACAGAGATCAGTGCTGGGTCCATTGTTATTTGTCATCTATATCAATAATCTGGATGATAATGTGGTAAATTGGATCAGCAAATTTGCTGATGATACAAAGGTTGGAGGTGTAGTGGACAGTGAGGAAGGTTTTCAAAGCTTGCAGAGGGATTTGGACCAGCTGGTAAAATGGGCTGAAAAATGGCAGGTGGAGTTTATTACAGACAAGTGTGAGGTACTGCACTTTGGCAGGAAAAACCAAGGTAGAACATACAAGGTAAATGGTAGGGCACCGAGGAGTGCAGTAGAACAGAAGGATCTGGGAATACAGATACAAAATTCCCTAAAAGTGGTGTCACAGGTAGATAGGGTAGTAAAGGGAGCTTTTGGTACATTGGTCTTTATAAATCAAAGTATTGAGTATAAGAGTTGGAATGTTATGGTGAGGTTGTAAATGGCATTGGTGAGACCGAATTTGGAGTATTGTGTGCAGTTTTGGTCACCTAATTACAGGAAGGATATTAATAAGGTTGAAAGAGTGCAGAGAAGGTTTACAAGGATGTTGCCAGGACTTGAGAAACTGAGTTACAGAGAAAGGTTGAATAGGTTAGGACTTTATTCGCTGGAGCGTAGGAGAATGAGGAGAGATTTGATAGAGGTATATAAAATTATGATGGGTATAGATAGAGTGAATGCAAGCAGGCTTTTTCCAATGAGGTTAGGGGAGAAAAAAACCAGAGGACATGGGTTAAGGGTGAAGGGGGAAAAGTTTAAAAGGAACATGGGGGGGGGGGGGGAACTTCTTCACACAGAGAATGGTAGAAGTGTGGAATAAGCTGCCAGATGAAGTGGTAAATGCGGGCTCACTTTTAACATTTAAGAAAAAACTTGGACAGGTAATGGATGAGAGGTGTATAGAGGAATATGGGCCAGGTGCAGGTCAGTGGGACTAGGAAGAAAAATGGTTTGGTACAGCCAAGAAGGGCCAAAAGGCCTGTTTCTGTGCTGTAATGTTCTATGGTTCTATGGTTCTATCAGGCAAAATTTTCCCTTAAGGAAACCATGCTGACTTTCTCCTATCTTGTCTTGTGTCACCTAGAACTCCATAGCCTCATCCTTATCAATGACTCCAACATTTTCACGCCCACTAAGGCCAGGCTAACTGGTCCAGAGCATCTTTTCTGCTGCTTTCCTTCTTTCTTATAAAATGGAGTGACATTTGCAATTTTCCAGTCCTCTGGCACCATGCCAGAGTCCAATGATTTTTAAAAGATCATTAATAATGCCTCCACAATCACTATTGCTACCTCATTCAGAACCTATGGTCCAGTTCATCTGGTCTGGATGACTTATTTACCCTTAGGTCTGTCAGCTTTTCCCTTGTAATAGTAACTGCACTCCTCTTCCCTCGCACCCCTCAAAAACTGGCACACTGCTAGTGTCTTCCAAAGTCCGATGCAAAATACTCATTTAGTTCATCTGCCATTTTCTTTTCTCCTCTTATTATTTTTCTGGACTCATTTTCTAGTGGTCCTATATCCACGCTCATGTTTCTTCTATTGTTTTTACATAACTGAAATATCCACTTTGATATTGTTTGCAAGCTTGCTTCCATATCTTTTCCCTCCTAATAATTCTTTTAGTTGCTCTCTGTAGGGTTTTAAAAGCTTGATATTGTCATGTCTGGAGACTTTTCTCATTTCTGTTTGGTGATACCCAAGTCAATGCATTGTGGCAACTTGTTTAATTGAGCTTGGATATTTGGTGATGCCCGGTCTAATAGACCTTGGCTGATTGATAACCTTGTTCAATAGCTCATAGCCTTTGCTTGTGCCCAAATGAATATACCTTGGCTGCCTGATGTCCTTGTTCTCTCAACCTTGGCCCTTTATATGTACCTTGTCTAATGGACCATGGCTGCAGGTGTTCTTGCTCATCAGACCCTGGTCCTTTAATTGTGCCTTGTCCAATGGACCTTGGCTGATGGTGAACTTGTTGAACAGAACTTGGCACTAAGTGGTATATTGTCCAATGGACTGTGGTTTCATGTTCAATAGACCTTAGCTCTTTGATATTGCCCAGTTCAATGAAACCAGACTCTTTGCTGGTGCCCAGTTCAATGGTCTTTGGTTCTTTGATGACTTCCTTTCCAATGGAGCTAAGGTACAGGACAGCCAGTGAATGACAGAGACTGTACTCCTGTGGATAGCAACAACTCTCTGCATTCTAACAATGAATATGGATGAACAGCCTTAACTCATGTCTATTGTCAAAACTGTTTAAACAGCTTTGTCGCCAAAAATGGATTAAAAAAACCACCTCATGGTGATGAAGTATCTTTGAGGTCAGAGCCGAGGGATTTTACAGGAAAGGTACTAGCCGATATAGAAGATTAGCCGACTGACAGGAGGCAAAATGTGAGAATAAAGGGGACATAATCTGGTTAGCTACCAGTGATGAGTGGAGTTCCACAGGGATTGGTGTTGGGACCATTTCTTTTCATATTATATGTCAATGATCTGGAAGATGGAATGGTCTGTTGCTCGCAGTATGGTCACCTTTGCATTGGTGAGACCCAACATGGATTCAGGGATCGTTACATCAAGCACCTTCCCTCTTGGTTATCACAAAAGGTGGTTACCCATTCTGACATCTCTATCTATGGCCTCCTCTACTGCCAAGAAGAGGCGAAACTTGGGTTAGAAGAGCAACATGTCATATTCTATTTGCATTTCTCCAACTTCTAGCAATTTCTTACCCCTCCCTCTCTCGATCTTTTTCTATTCTTCATTCTAGCTCCATTATCCTTTCCCTCCTCCTCACCTGCCCATCACCTCCCTTTGGTTCCTTTCCTCCTTCCCTTTCTTCCATGGTCCAATGTCCTCTCCTGTTGGATTCCTTCTTCTTCAGCCCTTTACCTCTTTTACCTATCAGCTCTCAGTTTCGCCCTTCATCCCCTCTTCCCCACCCACTCACCTTGCTCCCCATCTGGTCTCACCTATCAGTCCTGTTGAAGGGTCTTGGCCTGAAATGTTGACTGTACTCTTTTCCATAGATGCTGCCTGGCCTGCTGAGTTCCTTCAGCATTTTGTGTGTGTTGCTCGGATTTACAACATCTGCAGATTTTCTCTTGTTCACTTATTATCTGTCAGCTTGAACTCCTTCTCAGTGAGACTTACTTCAGTGGTGGGCAAGATGTTCAACTGAAGAAGATCCTGAGAGCTATGATTTGTGAGCATTTGGAGAGACATAATCTGATTAGGGATAGTCAGCATGGCTTTGTCAAGGGCAGGTCATGCTTTACGAGCCTGATTGAATTCTTTGAAGATGTAACAAAACACATTGATGAAGGTAGAGCAGTGGATGTAGTGTATATGGATTTCAGTAAGGCATTTGATAAGGTTCCCCCATGTAAGGCTCATTCAGAAAGTATTGAGGCATGGGATTCGAGGAAACTTTGCCTTGTGGGTCCAGAATTGGCTTGCCCACGGAAAGCAAAGGGGGGTTGTAGGTGGTTCATGTTCTGCATGGTGGTCAGTGTCGAGTGGTGTTCCACAGGGATCTGTTCTGGGACCCCTCCTCTTTGCGATTTTTATAAATGACCTGGATGAGGAAGTAGAAGGGTGGGTTTCTAAGTTTGCTGATAACACAAAAGTTGGGGTGGGAGGGGGTTGTCAATAGTCTGGAGGATTGTCAGAGTTTACAATAGGACATCAATAGGATGCAGAACTGGGCTGAGAAGTGCCATATGGAGTTCAACTCAGTTAAGTGTGGAGTGGTTCATTTCAGTAGGTCAAATTTGAAGACAGAATGTAATATTAATGGCAAAACTCTTGGCAGTGTGGAGGATCAGAGAGATCTTGGGGTCCATGTTCATTGGACACTCAGAGCTGCTGTGCAGATTGACAGCTTTGTTAAGAAGGTGTATCGTGTGATGGCCTTCATCAACCACGGGATTGAGTTCAAGAGCCGTGAGGTAATGTTACAGCTGTATAAGACCTCAGTTAGACCTCACTTGGAGTACTGTGTTCAGTTCTGATCACCTCACTACAGAAAGGATGTGGATGCTGTAGAGAGAGTTGCAGAGGAGATTTACAGTGGTGTTGCCTGGATTGGAGACCATGCCTTATGAGAATAGGCTGAGTGAACTTGGCATTTTCTCCTTGGAGTGACGGAGGAGGAGAGGTGACCTGATCAAGGTGGATAAGGTGATGAGAGGCACTGATCGTGTGGATAGTCAGAGGCTTTTTCCCAGGGCTGACATGGCTAACATGAAGGGGCATAGTTTTAATGTGCTTGGAAGTAAGTATGGGTGATGTCAGAGGTAAGTTTTTCACACAGAGAGTGGTGGGTGAGTGGAAACGATGGTGGTAGAGACAGATACAATAGGGTCTTTTAAGAGAGTCTGAGATAGGTACATGAAGCTTAGAAAAATAGAAGCCTATGCGGTAGGGAAATTCTAGGTAGTTTCTAGAGAAGGTTACATGGTCAGCACAATATAATATGCTGTAGATTTCTATGTTCTGTGTCAGTCTTCACTGTGGAAGACGCTTACAGTATGGTGGATGTTCCGGGTGTCAGGAACACATGAAACGTCTGGTGTTACCGTGACTAGAGAGAAGGTTCTTGGGAAACTGAAAGGTCTGAAGTTAGGTAAGTCACCTGGACTAGATGGTGTACACCCCAGGGTTCTGAAAGAGGTAGCTGAAGCTATTGTGGAGGCGTTAGTAATGATCTTTCAAGAATCACTGGAAAATTGCAAAATGTCAGTCCACTCACGAAGGGAGAGGCAGAAGAAAGGGAATGATAGGCCAGTTAATCTGACATCAGTGGCTGGGAAGATGTGGAGTCGATTATTAAGAATGAGGTTTCAGGGTACTTGGAGGCACATGATAAAATAGGCTGTAGTCAGCGTGGTTTCCTCAAGGGAAAATCTTGCCTGATACATCTGTTGTAATTCTTTGAAGAAATAAGGAGCAAGATAAACAAAGAAGAATCGTTTGATGTTGTACTTGGATTTTCAGAAGGCATTTGACAAGGTGCCTCACATGAGGCTGCTTAACAAGCTATGAGCCCGTGGTATTACTGGAAAGATTCTAGCATGGATAAAGCAGTGGCTGATTGGCAGGAGGCAGGATGGGAATAAAGGGAGCCTTTTCTGGCTGGCTGCTGGTGACGAGTGGTATTCCACAGTGTTGGGAACTGATTCTTTTTATGTTATATGTCAGTCAGTTGGATGGTGGAATTGATGGCTTTGTTCCAAAGATTGCAGGTGATATGAAGATATCACTCGCCTATCCTCCCTCTCGCACTGTCTCCAAACTTTCTCTATTTGTGAGCCAACCATCCCTTCCTCTGTCTCTTCAGTTTGGTTCCCACCCCCCAGCAATTCCAGTTTAAACTCTCCCCAACAGCCTTGGCAGACCTCCCCGCCAGGATATTGGTCCCCCTGGGATTGAAGTGCAATCTGTCCTTTTTGTACAGGTCACACCTACCCTAAAAAAGGTCCCAATGATCCAGAAATCTGAATCTCTGCCCCCTGCTTCAATCCCTCAGCCACGCATTTATCCTCCACCTCATTCTATTCCTATACTCACTGTCACGTGGCACAGGTTATGGCTTAAGGGTGAAAGGTGAAAAGTTTAAGGAGAACATGAGGGGAATCTTCTTTACTCAGTGGGTTGTGAGAGTGTGGAATGAGCTGCCAGCACAAATGGTATATGGAAGCTCGATTTCAACGTTTAAGAGCAGTTTGGATAGGTACGTAGATAGTAGGGATATATGGGCTATGGTCCTGGTGCAAGTTGATGGAACTAGACAGGTTAAATGGTTTTGGCATGGAATGGATGGGTTGAAGGGCCTGTCTCTGTGCTGTACTGCTTTATGACTCTATACAAGATTCCCTGAAGGTTCACTTGCACGTTGCATCTGTGGTAAGGAAGGCAAATGCAACATTAGCATTCCTTTCATCAGGACCAGTATGTAAAAGCAAGGATGTAATGATGAGGCTCTATAAGGCATTGGTCAGACTATATCTGGCATATTGTAAGCAGTTTTAGGCCCCATAACTATGAAAGAACATGGTGGCATTAGAGAGGGTCCAGAGGAGATTCCTGACAATGATCCCAGGAATGAAAGAGATATGAGGAGTATTTGATGGCTCTGGGCCTGTACTTGTTGGAAATATATTGAACAGACTAGATAGAGTGGATGTGTAGAGGATGTTTCCTATAGTAGGAGAGTATAGAACCAGAGGGCACAGATTCAGAATACAGGATGTCCTTTTAGAACAGAGATGAGGAGGAATTTCTTTTGCCAGAGGGTGGTGAATCTGTGGAATTCATCACCACAGAGAGCTGTGGAGGCCAAGTCATTGGGTAGATTTAAAATGGAGGTTGATTAGTAGGGGTGTCAAAGGTTACAGGGAGAAGGCAGAAGAAGGGGGTTGAGACGGATAATAAATCAGCCATGATGGAATGGTGGAGCAGGATCGATGGGCTGAATGGCCTAAATCTACTCCTATGGACCAATTACCATTGTTAGATTTGCTGAGGAATTGTAATGCTCCAATTAGCCGGTGCAGAAATGGGAAACAATCGATCAGATGGAGAAGTCCCTACTGAGGAGCAGGTGCAAGGGTCATTTGTTTCCTGAGATGGTCTATCCAAAGGTCAAGGGGGGGGTTTGCAAAGGTAATGCTAATGTGAGTGTCTGCTTTCCTCTCTGCCTTTCAGGCAGACCATAAACAGATCAGTAGACAAAGAGGTGTTGCACACACATTATAAAATGAGCTTTATGGATTTATTACCATCTTTGGATGATAACTCCCATCATTAACCAGAGTGGTGTTTGTCTTCACACTAGGCCATGTGACAGTTTACAACCGGAGCAATGACTTCCATCATTCAGGAAATGTCCCATAATTTGATTTAGCCCCAAATCCATAAGTTCATAGTTCAAAGTAAATCTATCAACAACGTATCTACTGTATGTATCACCATTTGCTGTACGGTAGCATTTCCTTGTAGATATTCCCAGTAAATACAAAAGAATCAATGAAAAGCTGAACACACAGATGGACAAACAACCAATGTGCTTAAGACAACAAACTGTGCAAATACAAACTGGAAAAGGAAAACAAAATAGAAATAATAATAATAATAAATAAGTAATAAATATTGAGAATTTGAGTTACTGAGTCTGTAGGTTGTGGGATCAGCTCAGTGTTGGGGTCAGTGAAGTTATCCACAATGGTTCAGGAGCTGATGGTTGAGGGGTAACAACTCTGGTGGTGTTGGACCTGAGGCTCCCGTACCTATGCCTGAGGGTAGTGGTGAGATGAGCCTGGCCTGGATGATGGGGGTCCTTGATGGTGGATGCTGTTTTCCAGCGACAGCACTCCTTGTAGATGTGCTCAATTCGTCAGGGGGCCTTACCTATGATGGATCAGCACAGGTTCAGAGTTCAAAGTACATTTATTATCCAAGCACGTTTGTAGTATGCAACCCTGAGATCTGTCTGCCCACAGATAGCCACAAAACAAAGAAACACCATGGCAACCATGCAAAGGAAACATCGAACCCCCAACCCGCATAAAAAAAACAAATCGTGCAAATGGCAAAAAATGAGCGAGAAACACAGAATAGTAAATGACGAAGCATGGAGCCATTGAAACAGTCCCGACGTGTTTATTTTAGGTCAGTTCAGTGCAGCTTTGCACTGTGCTATTTGTTGACTGCAGGCCGCAGAGCCAGTCAACAAAATCACGCCAATTAGCAATATAAAAAGGAGTCACCAGAAACCAGAAACACACTTAACATGAACTGTAATGTCCAATCCACAACCCACACTGATTCATCCTTGCTCAAGATCTAAGACTCCAGCAGTATCAAATGAGAGGGAGAACGCAAGCATCTTCCACAGAAGCTTAGCCAACCAATGCTGATGCCGTTCTGAGCTCAAATGGTTCTAATGGCAGCCCTTTAATATCAGCGAATCCCTGGGAAAGACAAAGGTCGGCTGAAAGTACACGTCTCCACATGTAGACTGAGTCCCTGGTCAACAGGCTGGACAATAACACTGAATGTGAAATAAAGAATGAGTTAGCTGTTCTAGCTCATTTAGGCTATCTGGTATGGAAACACCAATGATTAGGAATGGAAAGGTCTACAGAAAGTGGTGGATACAGCCCAGTCCATCACAGGCAAAGACCTCCCCACCACTGAGCATATTTACAAGGAATACAGCAACAAGAAAGCAGCATTCATGCCCCCCTCCCCATACCGACCATACTCTCAGCTTACTAATACCATCAGGCAGGAAGTACAGGAACCTTAGGTCCCGCATCACCAGGTTCAAGAACAGTTATTACCCATGAACTATCAGGCTCCTGAACCAGCGTGGACACCAAATTGATTCCACAATCTCTGGGCTCACTTTCAAGGACTCTACAGCTCATGTTTTCAATATTATTTATTTATTTGCACAATTTGTCTTCTTTTGCACATTCGTTATTTGTTAGTCTTTGTTTATGTATAGCTTTTATACGTTCTATTGTCTTTCTCTATTCTACTGTGAATGTCTGGAAGAAAATAACTCTCAAGGTAGTACTATATGGTCACCTATATGTACTTTGATAATACATTTACCCTGACTTTGAATTCCACCTTCACTGGTTTGCAGAGCATGATATAGTTCCCTATTAACAGCTTTAAAGTGAGAGTATTTCAGTCCTTTGCATTCCTGTTCACCAATCCCTTTCCCAATCTAGATCCACCTCTGTTCCCTCCTTATGCATCCCTACATTTCAATCTACTATACATATCCCTCCAGTATCTCCAACATGCATAATCCTTCCTTCCAAGGTGAAAAATTTAAAGTTCACAGTAAAATCAAAGTATGTATATGTCACCATGTTCATTTTCTTGTAGGCAATTAGAGTAGAACACAGGAATACAAAAGAACCATTGAAGAACTACACACAGTGTTGTGTCAAACTAATTAAACTAGTAATTAAATGCCTACCTAAACTAGTCCATTCTGCCTACACAACGGCCCCATCCCTCCATTCTCTGCATACACATTTGTCTATCTTAGAGCATCTTGAACTTCTATATCATATTTGCCTCCCTGGTAGCCCTCTCCCAGCAACCACCATTCTCTGTGCAAAATTCTTGTCTGTTCATCTCTTTTTAACTTAGCCTCTCTCACCTTAAAAGCATGCCCTCTGGTTTTAGACATTTCAACCTGGGAAAAAGATACAAGCCCTCTTGTTGCCTCTGATCCATTTTGTACACTGGAATCACATAGAAAGCTTTCTAATCCATCAGTACCTCTCCAGAACCCAAGAATATTTGGAAGATTACAGCCAATTCATTGGTATCTCTATCAATATCATTATGTATCATGTCATATGACACGGGCCATCCTGGTCTTATCGCCATGATTGTTCTTGGCAAATTTTTCTACAGAAATGGTTTGCCACTGCCTTCTTCTGGGCAGTATCTTTACAAGATGGGTGACCCCAGCCATTATCAATACTCTTCAGAGATCGTCTGCCTGGTGTCAGTGGTCACATAACCAGGACCTGTGATAGGCACTGCTACTCCTACGACCTTCCACCACCTGCTCCTGTGGCTTCGCATGGCCCTGATTGGGGATCTAAGCAGATGCTGCACCTTTCCTAAGGGTGACCCGCAGGCTAGCGGAAGGAAGGAGCACCCACGATTCTCCACCCTGCCACCCACTCATCTAGGATCGTTGTATGGAATCCGTGAAACACACACAAAATGCGGGAGGAACTCAGCAGGCCAGACAGCATCTATGGAAAAGAGCAATTTGTCAACGTTTTGGGCTGAGACCCTTTGGCAGGACATGAAGTCCAGCAGACCCATTAGGTTGCCATGATTACCGGGATCGTTTTGGTCGGAACTCAGAAAGTCCCATGGCACGATTTTGAAGATGTTTTCCCAGTGTAGATGGGGCAATATTTATCTATCATCAATGGTATTGATGAGATGGCAGCACTTGGTCACCGTGGCTTCTCTGGGTCCAACAAGAGGTGAAAATGTTTGTCTATTAAACATTTCTGCTGTTGTCGCAAGACCCTGTTGGACACTGGTAATACAAAATACTGCAAATCCGGTTTATTGGTTTATTGGTGAGACCGATGGGGAAGGAGTTGAATGGCCTCTGATGTTGCACAGTCCAGGCCTTCATGACATGGCGTCACCTGTTTCGGCTGCCCAGGAGAGGAGTCGGGTGGGCGAGAACAGAAACGCAGCTGGTACGCTGGAATCTGTGTTGGGATGGGGGCTGGCCAGGCAGGCCAGCTCCCTCGTCAGAGCTGCTCTCCAGTCTTCACTCCCTGGAAGACAAGCTGGATGAGGAACTGCTGAGTGCTTGTATTGCAGAAACGTGGCTCCAGGATAATACCCTATGCACCATCAGTCTTCGGGTCATGCCACTGTGGGACCTCTGCTGATATTATTCATGACTGACTGTGGCTGTATGTACTCTGTTTTGCACGTTGGCCCTGGAGGAACACTGTTTCATTTCGCTGTATTCATGTGTATGGTTGAATGACAATTAAACTTGAATTTGAACTTGAACTTGCACCAGAGACAATTGCCCATTTTTACTGTATTTGTAAAGGCAGATATTTCCTGCTGTAGTTCCACCTGAGTCACTTTGACTAGATCCAAATCACTTCACAACAAGTCAGGGGATCATACAGCCGAAAAACAGGCCATTCGGCCCATCTCATTCATGCTGACTGTGTTGCCCAGTGAGTTAACTCCATCTGCTGCCGCAAAGCAGCATACCCTGTATGACTGTGATAATAAGCCTAATTCTGATTCTGAGGTATTTGAATGAGCAGGATAGACAGATACTAGTGAAAGGGGTTTGCATGGGCGTGTATGATGGTCAGTGTAGGTGAACTGAAGGGCTGTATGCTTTAATAAGCTGAGAACATTATTGAAACAAAGAGGAGATCTGATAGTGATGGATCTGAAGGCAGTGCAGATGAAATTAGTTCCCTTAGAGGGTCGCCCAATGGGTAGTGGGATCAAATGGGGCTTCAGGGAAGGGGCAGAATGATTTTGTGTGGATTGCTTTATAAGGAGCCAGTCTGAATTGACTCCTTCAGTACCAGAACAAAACATATTCATGCAAGGTGCACACCTACACATGTCCAGGTACCCATGCACTTGTGCACATGTACAAATACACATGCACATGTATACGTGCACGGGGGCACATTCAGATTGTGCAGCCTGCATATGAACTCAGGAATCAAAAGGTCGAGCATGGTGGGACTAATGTTCTGAGCTGCTTATACTTCAATTGAAGGAATCATAGAACGATAGAAAAATACAGCACAGAAACAGGCCCTTCAGCCCATCTCATCCATACCAAACCGTTTAAACTGCCTACTCCCATCGACTTACATCAGGACCATAGCCCTCCATATCCCTACAATTATGTACCTAGTCTAACTTCTGTTAAATGTTGACATCAAGCTCTCGTGCACTACTCGTGTTGACAACTTGTTCTTTAAACAGTTCACTTTTCACCCTTAACACATGACCTCCAGTTCAAAGTTAAAATTTCAGAGTTCAAAGTATACATAGAAACATAGAAAATCTACAGCACAATACAGGCCCTTCGGCCCACAAAGCTGTGCCAAACATGTCCTTACCTTAGAACTACCTAGGCTTACCCATAGCCCTCTATTTTTCTAAGCTCCATGTAGCCATCCAGGAGTCTCTTAAAAGACCCTATCGTATCCGCCTCCACCACTACCACCGGCAGCCCATTCTACACACTCACCACTCTCTGTGTAAAAAACTTACCCCTGACATCTCCTCTGCACCTAATAATATATGTTAATAAAGTATGTATAAATGATACAACCTTGAGGTTCTTCTCCCTACAGGCACTACATATCAAGAAATCTGAAAGACTCTATTAAGTAAAGACAAACATCCAAAGCAGAGAGAGAGAGAGAAAAAAGAAACAAATCGTTCAAACAATAAAATCAAGTAACCACATTCAGAATGACAGTGAGTCCATGGACACGAAGCCTGGAGCAGGCCACAGCCCCAGCCTCAGTTCATCACACAGTGGAGCAAAGCATCGCAGAGCTTGCAGTTACAAAGCCCAGGGCAGCCGGAGCAGGCCACAGCCTCAGCCTCAGTGCTGCGGAGAGTGGATTAAATGTCGCGGAGCAGTGAGCAGAACCGGTTTAATCCTTGCCTCTATTCCTGACACCCAGCCTTTTCAATCCATCCAACCTGGCGTTTAGATTCTCCAAGCACTGGTTCGTTCCTTGCGTTAGGACCTAGGCCCGTTGCTTGGATATGTTCTGGGCCTGCACATTTCGACCCATATCCAACCTTTCCAAATTGACCCGGCACTAAGATCGATCCAGCCTTGCTGTCGATTTAGGTGGATGAGCTCCAAAACTCCTCTGTTCTGTCTTTTCTCCGCTTTACACACCCCGATTCTGTCTAGAACATTCCTCGATCTCACTCCGACTTTGCATCTCACACGTATGCCCTGACCCTTGAGTCAGCCTCACCTTCACTCACTTCTTCATTGTTTGCAGTGATCATTTACCATGATTTCCCACAGAAAAAGTGTTATTAATAAAGTTGTATTTCTTGCATTATGAACCACCAGTAAGCTGTCCCCCATCTTAAACCGGAACCAGAACTCCTGAGTAACACCACCCAAGCACTATGCCTGCTTGCATTCACCCCAGCTAGAGCCTTCATAATTTTGTATACCTCTACTGGTGCCACAGGAAAGGTGGATGAGCTTAGGGCATGGATCAGCACGTGGAATTAGGACATTGTAGCCATTAGTGAGACTTGGTTGCAGGAGGGGCAGGACAGGCAGCTCAATGTTCCGAGGCTCTGTAGTTTTAGATGCGACAGAGTGAGAGGGATCAGAGGAGGAGGCATTACTAGTCAGGGAAAGCTTCGTGGCAGTGCTCAGTCAGGACAGAACTCAACTGGTGAGGCTTTGTGGGTAGAACTGAGAAATAAGTAAGGTATGACCACATTAATGGGATCTTATTATTGCCCGCACAACAGTTCCCGGGACTTAGTGGAGCAAATTTGTAGAGAAATTCGATTGTTGCAAGAAACATAAGGTTGTTATAATAGATGATTTTAATTTTCCACATATTGACTGGGACTTCCATACTGTAAATGGACTAGATGGAATAGAGTTTTTCAAATGTGTTCAGAAAAGTTTCCTTAATCAGTAAAAGTCCCGATGAGAGAGTGCACAATACCTGATCTGCTATTAGGGCAGGTGACAGGAGTGTGTGTGGGGGAACACTTTGCATCTAGCGATATAATGCCATTAGTTTCCTAAATATGGAAAATGATAGGTCTGGTCTGTGAGTTGAGATTCCAGATTGGAATAAGGCCAGCTTTGATGGTATCAGAAAGGATCTGGCAAGTGTGGATTGCATCAGGATGTTTTCTGGCAAATGTGTACTTGGTAAGTGGGAGGCCTTCAAAAGAAAGTTTGAGAGTACAGAGTTTGTATGTGCCTGTCAGAATAAAAGGCAAGGATAACAGCTTTAGGGAACCTTTTGTTTTCGAGAGATATTGAAACCCTGGTTAAGAAAAAGGAGGTTCATAGCAGGAATAGGCAAGTAGGAACAAATGAGGGACGAGGAGTATAAGAAATGCTAGAGAACAATTAAGAAGGAACTGAGGAGCTGAAAAGATGACATTAGGTTTCTGTAGCAGACCAAGTGAAGGAGAATCCCAAGGGATCCTAAGGATATATTAAGAGCAAGAGGTTAGCACAGGACAAAATTGATCCTCTGGAATATCTGAGTGGTAATCTATGCATGGAGCTGAAAGAGATGGGGGAAGATCTTAATAGCATCTTTGCATCTGTATTTACTTGGGAGATGGACGTGGAGTCTATAGGTGTGAGGCAAAGCAGCAGTGAGCTCATGGACCCTGTACAGATTACAGAGGAGGTAGTGCTTGCTATCCTGAGGCAAATTAGGGTGGATAAATCCCTGGGGCCTGACAAAGTGTTCCCTTGAACCCACCTGGAAGCTAGTACAGAAATTGCTGGGGCCCTAGCAGAGGTATTTAAAACATCCTTAGCCATGGGTGAGGTATCAGAGGACTGGAGGATAGCTAAGGTTGTTCCATTGTTTAAGAAAGACTCTAAGAATAAGCCAGGAAATTATAGGCTGGTAGGCCTAACATCAGTAATGGGATAGACAAGAGTCTGATCACAGATAGTCAACATGACTGTGTGTGTGGTAAGTCATGTCTAACCAATCTTATAAGTTTTTTTGAGGAAGTTATCAAGAAAGTTGATGAAGGCAAGTCGACATGGACTTGAGCAAGACTTTTGACAAGGTTCCGCATGGAAGGTTGGTCAAGAAGGTTCGGTTGGTTGGCATTCAAGATGGGGTAGATGGTTGGCATTCAAATTGGATTAGACATTGGTTTCAAGGGGGAAGCCGCCTCTCTGACTGGAGGCCTGTGACTAGTGGTGAGCCGTAGGGATCAGTGCTGGATCCACTGTTGTTTCTACATCAGTCATCTGGATGATAATGTGATTAACTGGATCAGCAAATTTGAAGATCACTTCAAAATTGGGAATGTAATGGACAGCAAGGATCTGGAAAATGGACTGATAAATGGCAAGTGTAAAACGTGAGTTGTTGCAGTTTGGGAGGACTAGGTCTTAGAATGTTTGGGCACCGAGGAGTGCAGTAGAACAGAGGGATCTGGGAATACAGATCCGGAATTCTTTGAAAGTGGCACCACAGGTAGATAGGATCACAAAGAAATCTTTTGGCACATTGGCCTTCATAGATCAAAGTAATGAGTACAGGAGTTGGGATGTTATGGTGAAATTGTACAAGACATTGGTGAGGTTTAATTTGGATGTTGTGTCCAAGTTTTTGGTTATCTATCTCCAGGAAAGATGTAAACAGGACTGAAAGAGTGCAGGCAGAATTTACAAGGATGTTGCAGGACTTGAGGAGCTGAGGTATCGGGAAAGGCTGAATAGCTCAGGACTCTATTCCCTAGAACACAGAAGATTGAGGGGAGATTTGATAGAGGTATAGAAAATTATGAGGAGAATAGATAGGGAAAATGCAAGCAGGCTTTTTCCACTGAGGTTGGGTGAGACTAGAACTAGCGGTTATGGATTAAGGGTGAAAGGTGAAATGTTTAAGGAGAGCATGAAGGGACCTTCTTCACTCAGAAGGTGGTGAGTGTGGAACAAGCTGCCAGTGCAAGTGGTGGATGTGGGGTTGGTTTTAACAGTTAAGAGAAGTTTGAATAGGTATATGGATGGGAGGGGTAGGGAGGGCTATGGTTCAGGTGCAGGTCGATGGGACTAGCTAGATTAATGGTTCGGCATGGACTAGATGGGCTGAAAGGCCTGTTTCTGTCCTGTAGTGTTCTATGACTCTGTGACTGTATGTACAAACATGTACAGGGGTACATGCACAGTTGCAAATGCAGGCACATGTAGAGATGCGTGTGCGTGTACGTTTGCAGAGATGTTACATGGTGCACACTCACAATAAACAGTGGAAAATGGGCTTGGGCTAGCATGTACAATATGTGCACTGATACTCACAAGCACATACGCACATGTAGATATACACATGTCTAACTCCATAGAGCCCCACGCATATAAACATCTACCATCATAGAAATACAACATTTCTTTAAAGCTTCTCAGACATTAGTACTACCAAGTTACCCTAGACTGCTTGCTCATGTTTTGAGATACGTCGTGCCCTCATCCCAAATAAAGCACTTCCATTGTTTGAAGACAAGGACCAATGTCTCCACTCTTGCTGTGACACCACTCTGTGTGAGAGTGAGAGAGAGCCTGTGGTACTGTCAGGTGAATGATTAGTTTTTGTTGTACTGCAGATCATGATCTTTCTTGGGGGATTTGCTATTGCTTGCTTGGCGTGTGGAGGGGGCTGATGCTTTTCTTCTGAAGTAAATGGGGGAGGGGAGGGCTGATGCTTTGCTGTTGCCTGTGTGTGGGAGGGGCTTTAGGGTTCTAACATTTTTACTGTCACTCATTCTTTGGGGCACTCTTCTGTTTTATGGATGTCTGTGAAGGACAAGAATTTCAGGTTGTATATTGTAGACATTCTCTGATAGTAAATGGAACTATTGAACTATCAAACCACTGAACCATGCTGGATTCACACCATAAGACCACAAGACATGGAGCAGAATTAGGCCATTCAGCCCATCAAGTTCTCTCTACCATTCCATCATGGCTGATTTATTATCCCTCTCATCCTCACTCTCCTGCCTTCTCCCTGCAACCTTTGACACTCTTACTAATCAAGAACCTATCAACCTCTGCTTTAAATACACCCAATGACTTGGTCTCCGTAGCTGCCTGAGGCCTTTCATTGATTCACCTCATTCTGGCTAAAGAAATTCCTCCTCATCTCTGTTCTAAAGGGTCATCCTATTTTGAAGCTGTGCCCTCTAGTCATAGACTCCCCTGCTATAGGAAACATCTTGTCCATGTCCACTCTATCTAGGATTTTTATGGCACCTCAGCCATCTCTGCAGTCCGCAGATGTCCTGTTCTTTCAGGTCTTTTACCCCGGTCCCCCCACCCACACACCCACTGACCGATGGAGGCAGAAGAAGGTGAAATATCTCCTCTGGAAGACAACATGCTCCATTGTTGCCCTTCCTCATCACAACCCAAGAGTTGCCGTACTGGGGTTTGAATTCTGGACATTCCCGCGGTCAAGGTTGCTTCCCACAAGCTGGAGTCAGGACCTGGGTACTACAGTACATGAGAGATGCTGGAAATCTGGAGCAACACGCACTGGAGGAGCCCAGCATGTCAGGCAGCATCTATGGAGGGAAATAAACAGTCGCCATTTCAGTCTGAGACCCTTCATTCTCTGGAAGGAATGAGAACAGAAGCCACAGTAATCAGATGAAGGAATTGGAGGAGGGGGAAAGCATGAGCTGGTGAGTGAATCCAGGTGTGGTGAACTACATATACCTGTCTGGACACACCCCCCTGCTGACTGCTCCTGTGGCTCCTCCCACAGACCCCTGATGACTGCTCCTGTGGCTCCTCCCACAGACCCTTGCTGACTGCTCCTGTGGCTCCTCCCACAGACCCCCTGCTGACTGCTCCTGTGGCTCCTCCCACAGACCCCCTGCTGACTGCTCCTGTGGCCCCTCCCACTGACCCCTGCTGACTGCTCCTGTGGCCCCTCCCACAGACCCCTGCTGACTGCTCCTGTGGCTCCTCCCACAAACCCCCTGCTGACTGCTCCTGTGGCTCCTCCCACAGACCCCCTGCTGACTGCTCCTGTGGCTCCTCCCACAAACCCCCTGCTGACTGCTCCTGTGGCTCCTCCCACAGACCCCAGTATAAAGGCGATTGGAGGCACAGCCCCTTCCTCAGTCTCCAGGATGTTGTGTGGTGGTCAATTGCTGCTTGTTCTTTCTTCCAGCCAATAAAAGCCTATAAAAGCCTATATCTTGCCTCACATCTCCGAGAGTTATTGATGGTGCATCACCAGGTGGGAGGGGAATTCCAGTTTCCTCTGTAAGAAGTTTGTACATCATTCCTATGAGTGCCTGGCTTTCCCAGGGAGCTTCGGTTTCCCCCCACAGTCCAAAGACCTATTGGTTAGTAAGTTACTTGCTGACTGTAAATTGTCCTGTGGTGAGGATAGTGTTAAATAGGTGGGTTGGTGTGGCGTCAGAAGGGCCTTTTCCACGCTACACCTCTAAATAATAAATAAATAAATACGCTCCATGGATCAAGCATCGTCTGCGGGAGGAAAGAAACTGTCGAAGTTTGGGTCGAGCCCACAGTTCTGATTTAAGGCTTCAACCTGAAACATTGAAAGTTCCTCCCACAGATGTTGCTCGGTCTGCTGAGTTCCTCCAGCAGATCGTGTGTTCCTCTAGATTCCGGCACCTGCGGTGTCTCGTGTGTCTACTTTCGCTACAGCCCTTCCCTGCAGTCACAGCCACCTCCTGCCTGGCCTTGTTATTACCTGGGTTGTTGAATGGTGTCAGGCTTCACTTTGGGCCTAGTGGAGTCCCGAAGGGGTGCGGGTTCCTGGCAGTGTTGCTTGCTGGCTCCTTCTTCCCTGTGTAGTTAAGTGCTCCCCTCCTGGATGAGAGGGCGGACAGGCATGCTGCTTAGATTGACTGAACCTCCTTACTGGTGTCAAGCCGCCCTCGGACTCGAACCACTGATCACAGGAATGCAAAATGAATGCCTCACTAGCAGCTCGGAATCAACTGGCCTGCAATCTCGACAGCTACTGCCTAAATCATGGAATACTTGAGATATAAAGAGGCGTGCGGTAACCATCTCGCACTGTGAGCCGTGCCTCAGTGGGTCACACTCCCAGGGTGTGAAGCACAAGATTCTTGGCCGGGGTACTGGCTGGGCACTGGGACATTGGCACGATGCTCTGTCTAATCTAGCATTTCTCAGACGAGGCTTTAAAATGACAAGGAAGGCAGATGCAATGTTGGCATTTATTTCAAGAGGACTAGAATATAAAAGCAAGGATGTAAGGCTAAGGTTGTATAAGGCATGGGTCAGACCATGATTTGGAGTATTGTGAGCAGTTTTGGGGCTCCTCACTGAAGGAAGGATGTGCTGGCATTGGAGAGAGTCCAGAGGATGTTCATGAGAATGATCCTAGGAATAAAAAGCTGAGGAGTTTTGATGGCTCTGGGCCTGTACTCGTTGGAGTTTAAAGATGAAGATCAGCTTTATTTGTCACATGTACATTATTTTGAGGATGTGACTAAGCACACTGATGAAGGTAGAGCCGTAGATGTAGTGTATATGGATTTCAGCAAGTCATTTGATAAGGCACACGAGACACCGCAGGTGCCGGAATCTAGAGGAACACACGATCTGCTGGAGGAACTCAGCAGACCGAGCAACATCTGTGGGAGGAACTTTCAATGTTTCAGGTTGAAACATACAAGGCTTATGGAGAAAGTAAGGAGGCATGGGATCCAAGGGGACATTGTTTTGTGGATCCAGAACTGTCTTGCCCACAGAAGGCAAAGAGTGGTTGTAGACAGGTCATATTCTGCATGGAGGTCAGTGACCAGTTGTGTGCATCAGGGATCTGTTCTGGGACCCTTACTCTTCGTGATTTTTATAAATGACCTGGATGAGGAAGTGGAGGGAAGGGTTAGTAAGTTTGCTGATGACACAAAGGTTGGGGGTGTTGTGGATATTGTGGAGAGCTGTCAGGGGTTACAGCGGGACATTAATAGGATGCAAAACTGGGCTGAGAAGTGGCAGATAGAGTTCAACCCAGGTAAGTGTGAGTTGGTTCATTTTGGCAGGTCAAGTATGATGGCAGAATATAGTATTAATGGTAAGACTCTTGGCAGTGTGGAGGATCAGAGGGATCTTGGGGTCCGAGTCCATTGGACACTCAAAGTTGTCGTGCAGGTTAAATCTATGGTTAAGAAGGCATACGGTGCATTGGCCTTCATCAATCGTGGGATTGAGTTTAAGAGCCAACAGGTAATGTTGCAGTTATATAGGACCCCGGTCAGACCCCACTTGGAGTACTGTGCTCAGTTCTGGTCACCTCACTATAGGAAGGACATGGAAACCATAGAAAGGGTGCAAAGGAGATTTACAAGGATGTTGCCTGGATTGGGGAGCATGCCTTATGAGAATAGGTTGAATGAACTTGGCCTTTTCTCCTTGGAGTGACGGAGGATGAGCGGTGACCTGATAGAGGTGTATAAGATGGTGAGAGGCATTGATTGCGTGGATAGTCAGAGGCTTTTTCAAAGGGCTGAAATGGCTAGCACAAGAGGGCACATTTTTAAGGTGCTTGGAATGAGGTACAGAGGAGAAGTCAGGGCTAAGTTTTTTACACAGAGAGTGGTGAGTGCTTGGAATGGGCTGCTGGCTGCGGGTGGAGGCGGAAACGATTGGGTCTTTTAAGAGACTCCTGGATAGGTACATGGAGCTTGGAGGGCTATGGATAACCCTAGGTAATTTCTAAGGTAAGGACATGATCGGCACAGCTTTGTGGGCCGAAGGGCCTGTATTGTTCTCCAGGCTTCCTATGTTTCTATGTTTCTAAGAACAGGCTTTGTCAGTAACCGAACTGTGTGCATCTTTTTTACAGGGCAGGGCACCTCTACAACCCGCAGCTCCAATCTAATCTCATTGATAGGAACACCTGACTCCAAATAGCTTTTGTAGAAGGCATTGAGTGAAGTTATTCAGTTTGACCATTAGACATAGGAGCAGAATTCCGCTATTCAAGTCTGCTCCGAGTCTGCTCCTCCATTCAATCACGGTTCATTCTTTTCTCCCTTCCTCAGCCCCATGTCCCGGCCTTCTCCCTGTAACCTTTGATGCCATGTCCAGTCAAGAAACTATTAAGCTCACCCAAAGATCTGGCCTCCACAGCTGCTGTGGTAACAAATTCCACAAATTCACCACCCTCTGGCTAAAGGGATTTTTCTGCAGCTTTGTTTTAAATGGACGCCTCTCAATCTTGAGGCTGTGCCCCCTTGCCCTAGACTCCCCCACATTGGGAAATATCCTCTCCACATCTACTCTGTCTAGGCCTTTCAACATTCAAAAGGTTGCAATGAACGCTCCCTCATCCTTCTAAATTCCAGTGAGTACAGACTCAGAGCCATCAAACGTTCTTCGTAGGATAAACCTTTCATTCCCAGAATCATCCTTGTGAACCTCCTCTGAACACTCTCCAATGCCAGCACGTCTTTTCTTAGACGAGGAGCCCAGAACTGTTCACAATACTGATTAAGTGTTCTTGGGTTCGTTGTCCATTCAGAAATCTGATGGTGGATGGGCTGAAGCTGTTTCTGAAATGTTGAGTGTGTGTCTTCAGGCTCCTGCACCTTGCCCTTGATGGTAGCAATGAGAGTTCTGGGTGATGTCCATGCAGCTTCTTGTGACTACCTCTTGAAACAAACTTTTGGACTCCAACCTTCTTCTGTGGCTCAGTGACAGGCTTTGACTGATAAACGCTTCAGTGGGTTACTTGGGGCATTTGAACTGCATCAGTTGTAGATTGTTGAAAGGTTATGAAACACAAGCTGTTGTTCCTGCTTGTGCTGAGGCAATCGTTGGCCTGGTCCCAGATTACCCAACTGATGGAAAGGCACTTAACTTTGAATGTTTCTTACTACCCAATTGTGCTCTGGTCATGGTGACCTGAGAGAATCTGGGCATCACCACAAAGGTCACTCGGTTCGAGGAAGTCCATTTTGCTTGTTGGCCTCCACCTGAGGCTGCATCACCAACTCATCGTGGCAACCAGACTTCTGTTCATGGCCATCTCCCCACACCCACCCGCCTGGTTTAGTGGCACCTTCGCAGCTCTATTGAACCTACTTGCAAAAGCCATTTCTTATTTCGTACGGAGTTCAAAGCGGGCCTGTATTGTTCTCAGTGATTTTCATGCTACAAGGACACAGATCGAGACGCAGTTGCCGGACTCAATTGCCACGTGACTCCACACACTGCTGAAAAATCTCTTCAGTTTGACTGCGATTGTATTTCACTCCTGACAAAACTGATTGTTCAAATGGGTTAGAAGTTCCAGGAAGGCTTTTGAACCAGCAGTTTATCAAACATATAATGAAATGACCTGCATCTTAGCCAACGACTGCTCACCCCACTGCTTCCAGCTAGATTTTCCACCTGACCACTGGATGTTGGGAGTGACAGGGTGGTGCAATCACTCAAATCGAGTATGATGTTCTCTCAAGGGGTCTGAGGTACCCATTTGCTTCAAGGAGGCCCAAGAAAAGCATGGTGACCTGCCACAATGGCAACTCCCCAGCAGCACTTACATCCACAGTGATGAAGTGTATTGAGTGGTTGGGTGAAATATATCAACCCCTGCCTGAGAAGTGATTTGGATTCACTTCGATTTGCCTACCGGGGCAACTGGTCCACAGCAGGTGCCATCTTATCAGCTCTTCACTCAACCCTTGAAAATCTAGACGGCAAAGGTACATACATGAGGATGCTCTTTATCGACTACAGCTCAGCATTCAGAACCATCACCCCCTCAAAACTAACCAAAAAGGTCCAAGATCTTGGCCTCAATACCTCCTTGTGCAATTGGATCCTCAATTTCCTCCCCAGTCACTTTGGATTGGCAACAGCATCTCCTCCATGATCTCCATCAGCACAGGTGTATCACAGGGCTGTGTGCTTAGTCCCCTGCTCGACTTCTTTCCACTTATGACTGTGTGGCTAAGCACATCTCCAATGCCATGTTCAAGTTTGCTAATGACACCACTGTTATAGGCCGAATCGAAGGTGGTGACAAATCAGCATATGGGGGTAGATTGAAAATCTGGCTGAGTGATGCCATAATAATAACCTTTTACTCCATATAGTCCTACGTTGAGTTTAACATTGCCTGGAACTCCTGTGATGCTGCTGGTACCAAGCTATATCGGTCTCTGCCGTTCCTTTGGTTCATCAGAAGCGTGGAGAGATAGAGCTTGCTACGTGGGCAACAGCTTGCTCACTGTATCATACTGCCCTGGTTTGCATATGTATAGTTAGCTAGGATGCACCACCTTGACCTACGGACGCCTCACTCACTCACTCACTCACTCACTCACTCACTCACTCACTCACTCACTCACTCACTCACTCACTCACTCAATGTCAGCAAGACCAAGGAGCTGATTATTGACTTCAGGAGAAGGAAACCAGAGGTCCGTGAGCCAGTCCTCATCGGAGGATCAGAGGTGGAATGGGTCCTCAGAGGACCTGTTCCGGGACCAGCACGTAAACGCAAATACAAAGAAAGCATGGCAGCACCACTATGCCCTAAGGAGCTTGCAGAGATTTGGCGTGACATCCAAGACTTTGACAGACTTCTGTAGATGTGCAGTGGAGAGTATATTGAATTGAATTGACTTTATTTCTTACATCACATACATGAAGAGTAAAAATCTTTACATCTCCGTCTAAATATGCATCGTGCAATTTATAGTAATCTGTAATAAGTAGTATGTACAACAGGACAGTCAATATAACATAGAAATACAATTATATCAGCATAAATTAATCAGTCTGATGGTCTGGTGGAAGAAGCTGTCCCAGAGCCTGCTGGTCCTGGCTTTAATGCTGCAGTATCATTTCCCAGATGGTAACAGCTGGAACAGTTTGTTGTTGGGGTGACTTGGGTCCCCAAAGATCCTTCAGGCCCTTTTTTCGCACCTGTCCCTGTAAATGTCCTGTATCATGGGAAGTTCACATCTCCAGATGCGTTGGGCTGTCACACCACTCCCTGCAGTATCCTGTGATTGGGCGAAGTAGAGTTCTTGTACCAGGCGGTGACACAGCCAATCGATAGTGCCCCTATAGAAAGTCCTTAGGATTTGGGGATTCATGCCAAACTTCTTCAACCATCTGAGGTGAAAGAGGTGCTGTTGTGGCTTCTTCACCACACAACCTGTATGCACAGAACATGTGAGATCCTCGGTGATGGGGTTGAGAGCTGTTCATCTCTCAGCTCCAGGTCCATTGATGTCAACTGGGGTTAGCCTGTCTCCATTCCTCCTGTAATCCACAATCAGCTCCTTTGTTTTTGCGACATTGAGGGAGAGGTTGTTTTCTTGAAACCACTGTGTCAGGGAGATGACTTCTTCCCTGTAGGCCGCCTCATTATTGTTTGAGATTAGGCCAAACAATGTAGTGTCATCAGCAAATGTAATTAGCAGATTGGAGCTGTGGGAGGCAACACAGTCATGGGTATACAGAGAGTAAATGAGGGAGCTAAGGACACAGCCCTGAGACAGACAGACAGACAGACAGACAGGCAGACAGACAGACATACTTTATTGATTCCGAGGGAAATTGAGGGGCTCCTGTATTGAGGGTCAGAGGAGTGGAGGTGAGGGAGCCCACTCTTACCACGTGCCGGCAATCTAACAGGAAGTCCAGGATCCAGCTGCACAAGGCAGGGTCAATCCCTGAGCTTCTTGTCGAGCCTGGAGGGAATGATGGTGTTGAATGCTGAACTGTAGTCCAAGAACAGCATTCTCACATAAGCATCCTTCTTCTCCAGATGTGTAAGGACGGTGTGTAGAGCAGTGGGTATTGTGGCATCTGTTGATCGGTTGTGTCGGTAGGTGAATTGTTGCGGTCCAGTGTGGGTGGGGGCAATCTGCACGTGTAGTCCTTGACCAACCTCTCAAAGCATTTGCTTATTATTGAGGTGATTGTGACAGGTTGCCAGTTGTTCAGACGTTTCACTGTCATTCATTCCTGGGGGCACTCCTCTGTTTTTGTGGATGTTTATGAAGAAAAAGCATTTCAGGATGTATATTGTATACCTTTCTCTGACATTAAGTGTACCTGTTGAAACCTGTTGAACCTATTGTTTACCTTGGTCTTTTTAGGGACAGGAACAATGGTGGATGTTTTGAAGCAGGAGGGCGCTCTACACTGGGAGAGGGAGAGATTAAAAATGTCTGTAAACACGCCTGCCAGTGGTGCCGCACACATCCTGCCCTTGGCTGCCGTCTGGTCCCACAGCCTTGCAACTGCCCACTCGTTGGAAGCACCTGCGTACTTCGACTTCGGCGATGACCAAGATGCAGGTCATGTCTGTATGTATCATGACTGAGTGTATCACATTCTGGTATGGAAACACTGACACCCTTGAATGGAAAATCCTACAGAAAGCAGTGGATATGGCCCAGTCTATCGCTGGTAAAGCCCTGAAAGCCCTGTCACATCCACATGACATGATGTCACAGGAAAACAGCATCCATCACCAGGGACCCCCCAACACTCAGGACATGTTCTCTTCTTGCTGCTGCCATCGGGAAGAATGTACAGGACTCTTAGGGGTCACACCACCAGGTTGAGGAACAGTTATTAACCCTCAGCCATCAGGCTCCTGAACCAAAGGGTTTAACTTGACACCTCATATACGTCTGGCATGAACGTCAAATTCTCGAACTTCCAGTAATTGTCCCCCCCCCGCCCCGCCCTCTCCTTTACCATTCCCCATTCCCATTTCCCATTTTCACCTTATCTCATTACCTGCCAATCACCTTCCTCTGGTGCTCCTCCCCTTCCCTTTCTTCCAGACCTTTATCTCTTACACCAACCGACTTCCCAGTTCTTTACTTCACCCTTCCCGATCTCTCAGCTTCACCTATCACATACTACCTTGTATTCTTCCTTCCTGCCCCCACCTTCTCAGTCTGACTTCTCATTTCTTCTTTCCGGCCCTGTTAAAGGGTCTTGGCTCAAAACGTTGACTGTTTACCCTGTTCCATGGACGCTGCCTGGCCTGCTGAGTTCCTCTAGCATTTTGTTTGTATTACTTTGATTTCCAGCACCTGCAGGTTTTCTCTTGTTTGTAACTTCACTCAAATTTGCTTGCCCCGTCAGTGAAATGTTCCCACAATCAAACTGACTCACTTTCAAGGACTCTTCATCTCGTCTCCTCAGTATTTATTGCTGATTTATTATTATTATTATTTCTTTCTTTTTGTATTTGCACAGTTTGTTATCTTCTGCAGTTTGGTTGAACACCCAAGTTGGGGCTTCTTTCATTGATTCTGATCTGATTATTATTTATAGTTTATTTATTTTATTGAGATACAGTATGGAATAGGAAGCCTTGCAGCCTTTTGAACCATGCCACCCAGCAACCGTAGCCTAATCATGAGCCAATTTACAATGACCAATTCACGTACAAACCCATACATCTTTGGAGTTGGGAGGAAACTGGAGGAAACCCACGTGGTCACAGGGTGAACGTACAAACTCCTTACAAACTGTGCTGGGAATTGAACCTGGGTCACTGGTACTGTAAAGTGCTGTGCTAACCACTACACTACCGTGCTGCCCCTATTCTGTAGATTATTGAGTACGCCCACAAGAGAATGAATCTCAGGGTTGTATATGGTGACATATATGCACTTTGATAATAAAATTACTTTGAAATTTGAACTTTAATATTAACTTTCAGAAGGCCTTTGACAAGGCACTATGCATGAGTCTGCTTTGCACATTAAGAGCCCATGTTATTAAAGGAAAGTTACTAACATGGTTAGAGCATTGGTTGATTAGTAGGAGGCTGTGAGTGAGAATAAAAAGATCCTTTTCTGGTTGGCTGCCAGTGACCCTGCAGTGGTTGGTGTTGGGACCACTTCTATTTATGCTGTAGATAAATGATTTAGATGATGGAATAGATGGCTTTGTTGCCAAGTTTGCTGATGATACGAAGATTGGTGGAGGGGCAGGAAGCGCTGAGAAAACGAGTAGGATGCAGAAGGACTTAGACAGATTAGGAGAAAGGGCAAAAAAGTGGCAAATGAAATACAATGTTGGAAAATGCATGGTCATGCACTTTGACAGTAGAAATAAATGTGCAGACTATTTTCTAAATGGGGAGAAAATTGAAAAATCTGAGATGCAAAGGGACTTGGGAGACCTTGTGCAGACCATTCTAAGGGTTAACATGCAGGTTGAGTCAGTGGTGAGGAAGGCAAATGCCTTGTTAGCATTCATTTCAAGATGTCTAGAATACAAGAGCAGGGATGAGATACTGAGGCTTTATAAGGCACTGGTGAGGCCTCACCTTGAGTATAAGTGAACAGTTTTGGGCCCCTCATCTGAGAAAAGATGTGCTGGCATTGGAGAGAGTCCAAATGAGGTTCACAAGGAATGAAAAGGTTAGCCTAAGATAAGGCCATAAGATATAGGAGCAGAAGTAGGTCATTCAGCCCATCGTCTGCTCCATCATTCAAACACGGGCTGATATAATTCATCCAGTCATCCCCACTCCTCTGCCTTCTCCCCATACCCTTTGATGCCCTGGCTAATCAAGAACCTATCTATCTCTGCCTTAAATGCACCCAATGACTTTGCCTCCATAGCTGCTCGGGGCATCAAATTCCACAGATTTACCACCCGCTGACTAAAGTAATTTCTCTACAGCTCAGTTGTAAATGGACATTCTTCACTCCTGAAGTCATGCCCTCTTGTCCTAGACTCCCCTACCATGGGAAATAACTTCGCCATATCTAATCTGTTCACACCTTTTAAAAGTCTGAATGTTTCAATGAGATCCCCCTTCATTTCCTTGAACTCCAGGGAATACAGACCAAAAGTTGCCAGACTTTCCTCATATGGTAACCCTTTCGTTCCTGGAATCATTCTTGTGAATCTTCTGTGAACCCTCTCCAATGTCAGTAGATCCTTTCTAAAATAAGGAGCCCAAAACTGCACATAATACTCCAAGTGTGGTTTCATGAATACCTAATAGAGGCTCAATATCACATCCCTGCTCTTATATTCTATACCTCTAGAAATGAATGCCAACATTGCATTCACCTTCTTCACAACCGACTCAACCAGAAGATTAAACTTTAGGGTATCCAGCAGGAGGACTCCCAAGTCCCTTTGCATCTCTGCATTTTGAATTCTCTCACCATCTAAATAATAGTCTGCCCATTTATTTCCTCCACCAAAGTGCATGACCGTACACTTTCCAACATTGTATTTCATTTGCCATTTCTTTATCCATTCTGCTAAACTATCTAAGATTCTCTGCAGGCTCTATTTCATCAACACTACACGCTTCTCCACCTATCTTTGTATCATCGGCAAATTTAGCCATAAATCCATTAATACCATAGTCCAAATCATTAACATACATCGTAAAAAGCAGCGGTCCCAACACCGACCCCTGTGGAACTCCACTGGTAATGGGCAGCCAGCCAGAATAGGATCTCTATTCCCACTCTCTCTTTTCTGCCGATCAGCCAATGCTTCACCCATGCTAGTAACTTCCCTGTAATTCCATGTGATCTTATCTTGCTAAGCAGCCTCATGTGCGGCATCTTGTCAAAGGCCTTCTGAAAATCCAAGTACACCACATCTACTGCATCTCCTTTGTCTACCCTGCTTGTAATTTCTTCAAGAAATTGCAGTGGGTTTGTCAGGCAGGATTTTCCTTTCAGGAAACCATGCTGGCTTTGGACTATCTGGTCATGTGCCTCCAGGTATTCCGTAATCTCATCCCTAACAACTTCCTAACCACTGATGTCAGGCTGACAGGCCTATTGTTTCCTTTCTGATGCCTCCCACCCATCTTAAATAGCAGAGTAACATTTGCAATTTTCCAGTCATCCGGTACAATGTCAGAGTCTATCGATTCTTGAAAGATCATCGTTAATGCTTCCACAGTCTCTCCAGCTACTTCCTTCAGAACTCGAGGGTGCATTCATTCAGGTCCAGGAAATTTATCCACCCTTAGGCCATTAAGCTTCCTGAGTACCTTCTCAGTCGTAATTTTCACTGCACATACTTCACTTCCCTGACCCTCCTCAATGTCCGGTATACTGCAGATGTATTCCACTGTGAAGACTGATGCAAAATACGCATTCAGTTCCTCTGCCATCTCTGCGTCTCTCATTACAATATCTCCAGCACCATTTTCTATTGGTCCTATATCTACCCTCAATTCTCCTTTACCCTTTATATACTTAAAGAAAGCTTTTAGTATCTTCTTTGATATTAGTCGTCAGCTTTCTTTCGTAATTCATCTTTTCCTTCCTAATGACCTTCCTAGTTTCCTCCTGCAAGTTTTTAAAAGCTTCCCAATCCTCAACCTTCCCACTAGCTTTGGTTTCCTTGTACTTCTTTCTTTTGCTTTTACTTTGGCTCTGACTCACTTGTCAGCCACGGTAGTGTCCTTCTTCCATTCAATAATTTCTTCTTATTTGGAATATATCTGTCTTGCACTTCCCTCATTTTTCACAGCAACTCCAGACATTGCTGCTTTGCTGTCCTAACTGCTAGTGTCCCTTTCAGTCAACTTCAGCCAGTTCCTCTCTCATGCCATTGTAATTTCCTTTATTCCATTGAAATACTGGCACATTGGAATTTAGTTTCTCCTTCTCAAATTTCAAAGTGAACTCGACCATATTGTGATCACTGTTCCCTTAGGGTTCCTTAAACTTAAGCTCTCTTATCACCTCTGGATCATTGCACAGCACCCAGTCCAGCACAGCCAATCCCCTAGTGGGGTCAACAATAAACTACTCTAAAAAGCCATCCCTTAGACACTCTACAAATTCTCTCTCTTGAGGTCCAGTACTGGCCTAGTTTTCCCTATCCACTTTCATGTTAAAATCCCCAATGATTACCATGACATTGCCCTTCTGACACGCCTTTTCTATCTCCTGTTGTAATTTGTAATCCTCATCCCGGCTGCTGTTTGAAGGCCTGTATACAACAACATTGGGGTCCTTTTACCCTTGCCATTTCTTAACTCAACCCATTGACACTCTACACCTTCTGATCCTATGTCATCCCTTTCTAAAGATTTAATATTATTTCTTATACACAGGGCCACACCACCTCCTCTGCCTACTAACCTATCTTTCGGAACATCCTTGGATGATCAGCTCCCAATAGCTTATCATATGAGGAATGTTTGATGGTTCTGGGTCTGTACTCACTGGAATTCAGAAGGATGAGGGAGGAGGATCTCATTGAAACCTAACTCAAATGTTGAAAGGCATAGACAGACTTTACTGCTGTACCATTGAGAGCAATTGCATCTCAGTGTGGTATGGAAATTGTCCCGTATCAGACCGCAAAGCACTCCAGCGTGTGGTGAAAACTACCCAGTGGATTATCAGCACCCAATTGCCCACCGTTGAGAACATCTACAAAGTACCATAAACGCTGCCTGGGCAGGGTGAAAAGCATTATCAAGGGTGCATCTAACTCTAACCATGGACCTTTTACTCTCCTTCCATCCAGTAGGCGCTACAGGAGCCTCCGCTCCCACACCAGCAGGCTCAGGAAGAGCTTCTTCCCTGAGGCTGTGACCCTGCTGAACCTCATATCACAGCGCTAAGCAGTATTGCACCCATATTGTACTGTCTCAGTACTTTTATATTTGTGTGCTGTAGCACTTTTAATTCACAGTTATTTTGTAAATAACACTATTCTTTGCATTTCTGGTTAGATGCTAACTGCATTTCATTGGCTTTGTATCTGTACTCTTGTATCTGCACAATGACAATAAAGTTGAATCTTATCTAATCTAATCTAATCAGAGTAGATGAAGAAAGGGTGTTCCACACTGGTGGTGGAGCTTCTGACAAGAGGGCACAGCCTCAGGATAGAGAGGCCCTTTCAAAACAGATGCAAAGAAATATCTTTAGCCAAAGGGTGGTGAATTTGTAGAATTTTTTGCCACATGCAGCTATGGAGGCCAGGTCATTGGGTGTATTTAAGGTGGAGATTGACAGTCTCTTGATTGGACATGGAATCAAAGGTTACAGGGAGAAGGTGGGGAACTGGGGTTGATGGGGAGAAAAAAAATGATCAGCCATGATTGAATGGTGGAACAGACTCGATGGGCCGAATGGTCTAATTCTGCTCCTATGTCTTATGGCCTTCTTCTTGTCCAGCACTATACTCCTGCCACAAAAGAACAAATTTCATGACATATCTCAGTGATAATAAACTTGATTCTGCATTCTTCTCATAACATGGAACACAGAACATTACAGCACAGGACAGGTCCTTCACCCCACAATGTTGTGCCATCCTTTTAACCTACTCCAAATCCAATCTCTCAGACAGCCCTCCATTTGTCCTTCATGAGCCTATCTGAGAGTCTCTCAAATGTTCCAAATTTATCTGTCTCTGCTACCACACTGGCATGAGCTCATAACAGCACAGAATCAGGACCTTTGACCCATACCAAAGAAAATGCCCATCTAAGCTTGTCCCATTTGTTGAAGTTTGGCCTAGACCTCATTAAATCTCTCCTGTCCATATATCTGTCTGTGTTTTTTAAACATTGTTAACGTACCTGCCTCAAATATAAGACCATGAGATATTGGCACATAATTAGGTTATTTAGTCCATCAAGTCTACTCCCCTATGACTTTGCCTCCACAGAATTCCACAGATACATCACTCTTTGGGTAAAGAAATTCCTCCTCATCTCCATTTAAGTAGATGTCCCTCTATTCTGAGGATGTGTCTTCTGTTCTTAGACTCCAACACTATTGGAAACATCCCCTCCACATCGACTCTATCAAGACCTTGCTACATTCAATAGGTTTCAATGAGATTCCACACTCCCCCCCCCCCCCACCCTTTCTTTTGAATTCCAGTGAGTACAGGCCCGGAGCCATCAACCGTTCCTCGTATGATAAGTCTTTCAATCCTGGAATCATTTTCGTGAATCTCCTTTCAAACCTCTCCAATGACAACAAATCTTTTCTGAGATAAGGGGCCCAAAACTGCTCACAATATTCTATGTGAGACCTCACCCATACTTTATTAAGTCTCAACATTATATTCTTGCTTATTTCATATACTGACTACATTCTGGGTGGAAAAATTGCCTCTCGGTTTTCTATTAAATTTTCCCCTTATCCTGCTTGATTCCCCAACATTGGGAGAAGACTCATTGTTCTCACCTTATCCATGCTGCACATGATTTCTATAGACCCCACATTTCCCCTATATATCAATGAATTTACATCTGGTACATAATTACACTGAAAACTGCAAATAACCATGGATGTTATAGTCATTGAAAATTATAGCACAGAACCAGACACTTTGGCCCATCTAATCTCTGTGGTCTGTGTTGGGATCGATACTTTTTACGTTATATATCAATGATTTGGATGATGGAATTGATGGCTTTGTTGCAAAGTTTGCAGATGATATGAAGATAGGTGGAGAGGCAGATTGTTCTGATGAAGTAGAGAGGCTACAGAAGGACTTAGATGGATTAGAATAGGCAAAGAAATGGCAGATGGAATACAGTGTCAGCAAGCGTACGGTCATGCACTTTGGTGGAAGAAATGAACTAAATGAACTATTTTCTAAATGGAGAGAAAATTCAAAAGTCTGAGGCGTAAAGGGACTTGGGAGTTCTCGTGAAGGATTCCTTAAAGGTTAATTTGCAGTTTGAGTCTGTGGTGAGGAAGGCAGATGCACTGTTAGCATTGATTTCAAGAGAACTAGAATATAAAAGCAAGGATGTAATGTTGAGACTTTATAAAGCACTGGTGAGGCCTCACTTGGAGTATTGTGAGCAGTTTTAGGCCTTTTATCTTAAAAAGAATGTGCTGAAACTGGAGAGGGTTCAAAGGAGGTTCACGAAAATTATTCCAGGATTGAATGGCTTGTCATATGAAGAGCATCGGATGGCTCTGGGCCTGTATTCACTGGCATTTGGAAGAATGAGGGGTGACCTCATTGAAACCTATCAAATGGTGAAAGGCCTTGATAGGGTGGTTGTGGAGAGGATGTTTCCTATGCTGGGGAAGTCTAAGAACAGAGGGCACAGTCTTATAATAGAGGGGTGTCCTTTTAGAATGGAGATGAGGAGGAATTTCTTCAGCCAGAGAGTGGTGAATCTGTGGAATTCTTTGCCACAGGCCGTTGTAGAGGCCAAGTCTTCATATTTAAGGCAGAGGTTGATAGATTCTTGATTGGTCAGGGCATGAAGGGATACGAGGAGAGGGCAGGAGATTGAGGCTAAGAGGAAAATTGGATCAGCCATGATGAAATGGCAGAGCAGACTTGATGGGTCATTTGGCCTAATTCTGCTCCTATATTCTTAATGTCTAATCTGTGCTGAACTATTAATCTGCTTATTTCCATTGACCTGCATCCGGACTATGTTCCTCTATACAACTCTCATCCCTGAACCTATCCAAATTTCTTTTAAATACTACAATTGAATCTACATTTTATTTATTTATTTACTGAGACACAGTGCGAAACAGGCCCTTTGGGCCCTTCGACCTGCACTACCCAGCAATCCTCCAGTTTAAAGCTAGCCTAATCACAGGACAATTTACAATGACCAGCTATCTACCGACCAGTATGCCTTTGGACCGTGGGAGGAAACCGGAGCACCCGGAGGAAACCCACGCGGTCACGGAGAGAACGTACGAACTCCTCACAGGCAGCGGTGGGAATTGAACCCTGCTCACCTGTACTGTAAAGCATTGTGCTGACCACTACACTACCATGCCGCCACTTCCAGTAACAGTCCGTTCCACATTCTTAATCCCATCTGTGTGAAGATGTACTCCTTAAACTTTTCAACTTTCACCCTGATGCACCATCAATAACTCTCGGAGACGGAGGCAAACGATAGGCTTTTATTAGCAGCAAAATGGAGCACGGCATCTCGGAGACTGAGGGAGGAGCAGTGCCTCCAATCGCCTTTATACAGGGGTCTGTGGGAGGAGCCACAGGAGCAGTCAGCAGAGGGGCATGTCCAGACAGGTATACACAGTTTACCACACACCCTTAACCCATGACCAGTCTCATCCAATCTCAGTGGAAAAAGCCTATTGGCATTTACCCTATCTCATAATTTTGTAAACCTCTGTCAAATCTCTGTCATTCTCCTAAACTCTGGGGAATAATGTCCTAACCTTATCAACTTCCCCTATAACTCAGGGCTCCAAGCCCTGGCAACATCCTTGTGAATTTTCTCTGTACTCTTTCAATCTTATTGATATCTTTTCTGTAGCTGGGTAAACACAACTGGACAGAATACTCCAAATTAGGTCTCACCAAGGTCTTATACAACTTCAGCCAAACATCCCAACTCCTGTACCCACTACTTGGAATTATGAAGGCCAATGTGCCAAAAACTCTCTTTATGACCCCACTTACCTATGATGCCACTATCAAGGAATTATGGACCCAGACCCCTCTGTTCTACTGCACTCTGCTGTGCCCTACACTGTGTAAGTGTCTCCCCCAAAGTGCAACACCTCACTTTTTTCTGTAATTAGTATTTTCCAGCCCATTTTTACAGCTGGTCTTTCAGCAAGTTTCAAGATCTATCTCTTTTAACTTTCATGCCGATCGTTCCATGAACCTGGCTTCTGTCACATTAAAGAAAGAATGTGGAGGCTTCGGAGAGGGTGCAGAAGAGGTTTACCAGGATGCTGCCTGGATTAGAGGGCATGTGCTATAACGAGAGGCTGGACGAACTTAGGTTGTTTTCTCTGGAGGGGTGGAGACTGAGTGGAGATCTGATCGAGGTTTGTAAGGTTATGAGAGGCATAGATAGAGTAGACAGACAATATATTTTTATCAGGGTTGAAATATTTAAAACCCAAGGACATGCAATTCATGTTGTTCAAAGGAGATGTGAAGGGTTAAATTTTTTACACAGAGAGTGGTGGGTGCCTGGAACATGCTGCCAGGGGCTGCTGATTAAGATTTTTAGATAGGCATGGTGTATGTGCAGCAAATAGAAGGAAGTCGGCATTATGTAGGCAGAAGGGATGAGTTGAGTTGGGCATTTGATTACTCATTTAATTGGTTCAGTACAGCATTGTGGGCTGAAGGGCCTGTTCCTGTGCTGTACCGTTCTATGTTCAGTCATGGTCCATACTGACCATCACCACCCCTCTGTGCTAGCCCTATTTAATCCTTTACCATCTGTCCACAATGTCCCAGAGCCCAACACTTACCCACAAACTTGGAGCAATCTACAACAGACATTTACCCTGTCAATTTGCATGATTTCGTGACGTGGGAGGGACCCGGAGAACATGAAAATTCCACACAGAATTCGTACATGAGGGTGCAAGGTGAAAAGTTTAAGGGGAACTTGAGGGAAAACTTCTTCACTCAGAGGGTGGTGAGAGTGTGGAATGAGCTGCCAGCCCCTGGTGCATGCGAGCTTGATTTCAATGTTTAAGAGAAGTTTGGATAGGTACATGGATGGTAGGGGTATGGAGGGCTGTGGTCCTGATGCAGGTTGATGGGAGTAGGCAGATTAAATTGTTTAGTCATGGACTCGATGGGCCGTTTCTTTGCTGTACTTTTCTATGACTCCATGATTCTATAACAGCAACTGAGGTCAGGATCAAGATGGGTCTCTGAAGCTGCATTAAATCATGGCTAGAAGGTCATTGCAGGTTACAACAGGAAGCAGAGCTGGGCTGAGAAGTGGCAGATGGAGTTCAATCCTGAAAGGTACAAAGTGACTCACTTTGGAAGATCAAACCTGAAGACAGTGTGCAGAGTTAATGGCAGGATTCTTAGCAGTGTGGAGTAAGAGAGGGTTCTGGGGCTCCACCTCCATACACTGTAAGCCTCAAAGTTGCCACACAAGTTGATAGGGTGGTTAAGAAGGCGTATGGTGCATTGGCCTTCATTAGTCAGGGGACTGAGTTCAAGAGCCACGAGGTGATGTTGCATTTCTAAAAAAACTCTGGTTAGATCAGAACTCATAATATTGTGATCAGTTCTGGTTGCCTCATTATAGGAAGGATGTGGAAGCTTTACAGGAGAGATTTACCAGGATGCTACCTGGATTAAAGAACATGTTTTATGAAGATAGGTTGAACAAGTTAGGCCTTTTCTCTTTAGAGCAAAGGAGGATGAAAGGAGACTTGATAGAGGTGTATAAAATGATAAGAGGCACAGATAAAGTGGACAGCCAGAGAGTTCTTCCCAGGACTAATTTGAGAGGGTATAATTTTAAGATGATTGGAGGAAAGTATCTGGGGGGGGGGTAATGTGAAGGGTAAGAGTGTGCTGGGTGCATGAAATGCGCTGTGGGGGTGGTGGTGGAGGCAGATGCATTCGGGTTATCTAAGATACCCTTAGATAGGCATGTGGATGTTAGAAAAATGGAGGGAAGCATTAGACTCAGCTTGGATTAGATTAAATGTTGGCACACCATTGTGGGCTGAAGGGCCTGTACGGTGCTACACAGTTCTATGTTCTAGTGTCACCATACTGTCTAAGTTAGCACGCTGTCACTGATCCAGTAATCTCAGTGTTGGCTGTGAGATCTTACATCATCCATGTTCGTGATGCCAACTACTATCTACCTTCAAGCTATTCCTGCTGGATCTGGTGTGTAAGACCAAGAATTTTCTTCAAACAAAAAAAAAACAATTTTTTCCCTATTCAGAAGTATTATTGGAATTCTGCGAGAAGCTTCATTCAGAACTGTCAAAACACCAGCGTACAATGGTTTGATGCCTGAGTGAGGACGAGTTAAACTATAATTCATTAATTGCTGATTTACGGCAATGTTGGCAGTGTTTGGATCACCGAGATTCCTGCTCAAACTCAAACCCTTTATTGAGCAAGAGTAACACAGCGCGGATACAGTCCCTTTGGGCTGACCAGTCCATACTGACCATTGCTCAGGAATGACCAGACAATGATCAATTCCATTTTGCTGATCAAAGCAATGAGCAAGATTGAAACATCGAGGCAAACATGGAAGGTGAGTGAGAGTATAGCGGCAACTACCTGCCTTTTGATCACTGATGGGATCCCTCTGCTGCCAGAGAAGGAAGCGTTGTGGTGTATCGCTGTGCCTGCAGGTCAGGCCTCTGTGTTAGAGCAGCGTTTCTCTTTCGATGATGTCGGAGCATGTTACTGAGGTTCTGTGTTTATAGATTTAGACTATGGACTGTTGACAGTTTCAGCTTTATGGTTTTTATATTGTGTGTTGCCATCTGTTCTTTCTTGTTATTTTTTGTGCGGGGGGTTGGTTTAGGGATCAATGTTCTTGGTGTATTTTGTGCAGGGGGGAGGAGGGATGGGGACCAATGTTTTATTTTGCTTTTGGTGGGGGGGGAGGAGGGTTTGGGGGTTGATTATTTTGTTTTTGGGTTTATTGTTGCTCTTTGAACTGAGTTCCATGGTTTTCTTTGTTTCTTGGCTATCTGGAGAAGAAGAATCTCGGAGATGTATACTGCAAACATACTCTGATAATAGATGAACCTTTGCACTTTGAACTTTGAACATTCCAGCGTCAATGTGGCATGTCCCCATTGTTCAGCTGAACAGCACAAGCAACAACAACAGAACAACAGCAACTAAATGACAGTAAATCAAAAACTCTTTCCTCCCTACTACCCACCCACCAATCAGACAGGCCTTCAGCCCCAGAACAGGCCACCTCCAGGCCTGCAGCCTCCACCGCACTCACAGATATCAAGCTCCGACTTCCCCAGTGACCTCGCAGACTTACAATCCCAGGACTTCGGCCATTGAGTCTTGACCTCCAAACATGTCAACTTCGGCCTTCGACCTTTGGGCTTCAGTCTTCGATATTAACCCATATTCCTCCATCCTCTCCCTCTTGTATCTATCCAAGTGCTCCTTAAATGATACTGTTGTATAAGCCACAACCAATTCCTCTGACAGCTCGCTCCATATAGTGACCACTCTCTGCATGAAGAAGTTGTCCTTCATGAACCTATTAAATCTTTCTCCTCTCACCATAAGCCAATGCCCCCAAGTTTTGGACTCCCCTACCCTGGGGAAAAATGAATTACCATCCACCACATCTAACGCCTTTCATATAAGGTCATCCCTTAAGTCCTCCTAAAGACCCAGTCTCGTCAACCTCTCCTCATAACTTAGACCCTATAGTCCTGGCAACGTACAGAATCAGAATCAGGTTTATTATCACCAGGATGTGTCATGAAATCTGTTAACCTAGCAGCAGCAATTCAATGCCATACATAATATAGAAGAAAAAAAAACAAAATAAAATAATAATAATAATAAATAAATAAATAAATTTACAGTATATGTTTATTGAATAGATTAAAATTGTACAAAAAACAGAAATAATGCATATTTAAAAAGTTAGGTAGTGTTCACGAGTTCAATGTCCATTTAGGAACCGGATGGCAGAGGGGAAGAAGCTGTTCCTGAGTCGCTGAGTGTGTGTCTTCAGGCTCCTGTACCTCCTCCCTGATGGCAGAGGGGAAGAAGCTGTTCCTGAATCGCTGAGTGTGTGTCTTCAGGCTCCTGTACCTCCTGCCTGATGGTAACAGTGAGAAAAGGGCATGTCCTGGGAGCTGGAGGTCCTTAATAATGGATGCTGCCTTTCTGAGACACCGCTCCTTGAAGATGTCCTGGGTACTTTGAAGGCTAGTACCCAAGATGGAGCTGACTAGATTTACAACTTCTGCAGCTTCTTTCGGTCCTGTGCAGTAGCCCCTCCATACCTGTCTGTGATACAGCCTGTCAGAATGCTCTCCACACCACCTTTATAGAAGTTCTTGAGTGTATTTGGTGACATACCGAATCTCTTCAAACTCCTAACGAAGTATAGTTGCTGTCTTGCCTTCCTTATAACTACATTGATATGTTGGGACCAGGTGAGATTTTGATACCCAGGAACTTGAAGCTGCTCACTCTCTCCACTTCTGATCCCTCTATGAGGATTGGTATGAGTTCCTTTGTCTTACCCTTCCTGAAGTCCACAATCAGCTCTTTGTTCTTCCTTGAGTGCCAGGTTGTTGCTGCGGCACCACTCCACTAGTTGGCATATCTCACTCCTGTACGTCCTGTCGTGACTATCAAAGCTTCTGGCAGCAATGGTTGTATTGTCAACAAATTTATAGATGGTATTTGAGCTATGCTTAGCCACACAGTCATGTGTATACAGAGAGTAGAGCAGTGAGCTAAGCACACACCCCTGAGGTGCACCAGTGTTGATCGTCAGTATGAAGGAGCTATTATCACCAATCCCCACAAATTGTGGTCTTCTGGTTTGGAAGTCGAGGATCCAATTGCAGAGGGAGGTACAGAGGCTCAGATTCTGTAACTTCTCAATCAGGATTGTGGGAATGATGGTGTTAAATGCTGAGCTATAGTCGATGAACAGCATCCTGATGTAGGTGATTGTATTTTCCAGCTTGTCGAAAGCCGTGTGGAGAGCCATGGAGATTGCATCTGCTATTGACCTATTGTGGCGATAGACAAATTGCAATGGGTCCAGGTCCTTGCTGAGGCAGGAGTTCAGTCTAGTCATGACCAAACTCTCAAAGCATTTCATCACTGTCGATGTGAGTGCTACCGGGAGATAGTTATTAAGGTAGTTCATATTATTCTTCTTGGGCACTGGTGTAATTGTTGCTTTTTCGAAGCAAGCGGGAACTTTTGCCTGTTGCAGTGAGAGGTTGAAAATGTCCTTGAGTACTCCTGCCAGCTGGTTGGCACAGGTTTTCAGAGCCTTACCAGGTACTCCATTTGGACCTTCCATCTTGCGAGGGTTCACCCTCTTTAAAGACAGTTTGACATTGGCCTCTGAGACAGAGGTCACAGGGTCACCAGGTGCAGCAGGGATCTTCACGGCTGTAGTATATGCTCCCTTTCAAAGCGGGCACAGAAGGCGTTGTGTTCATCTGGTAGTGAAGCATGGCTGCCATTCATGCTATTGGGTTTCACTTTGCAGGAAGTAATGTCTTGCAGACTCTGCCAGAGCTGCTGTACATCCGATGAAGCCTCCAACCTCATTTGAAACTGTCTCTTCGCTCTTGAAATCATACCTGGTTTTCTGGTACAGGCCTGGGTCGCCAGACTTAGGTGCCACAGATCTAGCCTTCATCCTTGGAAATCTTCTCCGCACTCTTTCCAGTTTAGCCACATCTTTCGTATTTTAAGGTGACATCTTCAGGTGGTGGTGCCTCAGGGCGGTGTTATCCATCACTAACCAGGGCATATACACTACTGAAACCCACCCTCAACAATTCAGGACAGCTTCTTCCCTCTGCCATCGACTCCTGAATGGCCCGTGGACTCATGAACAACACTTATTGCTCTTTGTGCACTATTTATTTATTTTTTATATTTCCTATTATAATTTATAGTTTATTTTATGTATTGCATCACTCGACAGCTGCAAAACAACATATTTCACAAGATGGTAGTGATAATAAACCTGAATCTGGTCCTTTCAACCATGAAGGGATTCTTTCTACACTTCTGTAGAAAGCTTTGACAAGAACAGCCACGGTTAGGTAAAGACCCTGATCACCCACGTCATATGACATGGCACATAACGAACGAATGAACATGCCCCAAGTGTGAAATAATGCTGGAATAGCTGGTCACGCAGTGGTTAGTGCGACTCCCTCACATCTCCAGTCACCCTGGGTTGATCCTGATCTCTGGTGCTGTCTGTGTGGAGCTGGAACACTCTCCCTTTGGAGAGAGAGCATACAGTTAATGCTCGAGAACTAGAAAATAGGAACGAAAGTGCTGAATTTCCATGGCATCACTCACACATCCTCAGCACATCGCAAATACTTTATGGTCTAGATGACTATAAAATAAAGATTTCTACAAATGGAGGCATCTATACATTGGAAACTCTTCTGATCGGTGATGTGGAACTAATTGTTAATGTTAAATCTGAGGTTGATAGATATTCCTTAACCAACGGTAATAAGGGACAAACTGTTGGATTACAGATCAACTAGAAAGGCTGCTGTGCTAACTAATTGCTTGAAGTGTGTTCCTTTAGTTTCTGGAACGTTGAACCAGCTTCTGTCTGCTCCCTGCAGTTTGATCGAGCAACTTGGATCAACAGACCTGCCCAGGACTGAAGACTGCTCTCAATCTTCCTACAAAGCCTGAATTTTCTTTTGCTAAAGGCTATGATTGGAGGTTTCAGCTGAAGTAGTCCTAAACTTGAATATATTATGACTCCCCTCAGAGCTGCATGCAAAGAGACGCCACTTCCCAGCACCATCTTCGTCTTGATCTTAGCCATTGTTGGTTCAATGACTTGCAATGCTGTCTCAAGTTCAAGTTTATTGTCTATCTGACTGTGTGTGTATATAGCCAAATGTAACAATGTTCCTCTGGACTACGGTACACTCACTAAACATTTATCACACATAGCACATAAAACAAAATATTACCACAAACAAGTTAATAAAATATAACTCAAAGTGTATGTAGTGCACAGCGCAGGCAAACAGTGAACAGCTCGGTGTCCTAGTGACGAGACCTCGGTGCTGACAGGGTTTTCATCAGTCTAATTTTCTCCTTGGAGCAACGGACGATGAGAGGTGACGTGATAGAGGTGTGTAGGATGATGAGAGGCATTGATCGTGTGGATAGTCAGAAGCTTTTCCCCAGGGCTGGAATGGCCAACGTGAGCGGGTATAATTATAAGGTGCTTGGAAGTGGATACAGGGGGATATCAGAGGGTGGTGGGTGCGTGGAATGGACTGCCAGCGAAGCTGGTAGGCAGATACAATAGGGTCTTTTAAGAGACCCTTAGATAGGTACATGGAGCTTAGGAAAATAGACTATGTGATAGGGTAATTCTAAGCTGTTTCTAGAGTAGGATGCACAGTTTGCACAACATTGTGGGCTGAAGGACTTGTAATGTGCTGTAGATTTCTATGTTGTATGTTCTCACAGCCTGAGGAAAGAGGCTGTAAAATCGTAGGAAAAAAACCAGAGAATACCAATCTGAATTATTTATATAGAGAGAAAGGAAATAAAAGGCAAAAATTTCACCTTACAGTTCTGAGGGAAATAGTCGGACATGGAATATTCAGTTCACAGACAATTCTCAGAAGGGGATCTCTTTGTTAAGTTTACTGTCATATGCACAAGCATTGAAGATATAGGAGCAAATAAGGCCCATCGAATCTGCTATGCCATTTCATCACGGCTGATCCATTTCCCTCTCAGCCCCAATCTCCTGCTTTCTCCCCATACCCCTCCATGCTCTGACTAATTAAGAATCTATCAATCTCTGCCTCAAATATACACAAAGTCTTGGCCTCCATAGCCACCTGTGACAACAAATTCCACAGATTCATCACTTTCTGGTTAAAGAAATTCCTCCTCATCTCTGTTCTAAATGGACATCCCTCAATTCTGAGGCAGTGTCCTCTGGTTTTAGACTCCCCGTCACAGGAAACATCCTCTCCACATCCAGTTTATCAAGGCCTTTCAATATTTAATAGGTTTTAATGAGATCCCTCCTCATTCTTCCGAATTCAAGCAAGTACAGACCCAGAGCCATCAAATGCTTCTTATATGATAAGTCTTTCAATCCCAGAATCATTTTCGTGAACCTCCTTTGAACCTTCTCTAATGTTAGCACATCCTTTCTTAGATAAGGGGCCCAAAACTGCTCACAAAACTGACTGATTTCTTACAAAGGCTCAACATGACATCCTCACTCTATGTTCTAGATCTCTCGAGATGAGTCCATGTATGCACAGGCACATTAAAAAAACTTGCAACAGCATCACAGGCTCATAGCATCAGGTAATCAGCGTTCACAAGAAAAGCATAAATTAAATAAAATTATGCATGCCTTTTACAAGGAAGAACACAAATAAGACAAAATAGTCCATTGTAGAACAAGTGGTCACAGTGTTGTTATAGTGAAGTAGTGAGTGGGGTTGTGAGAGTTGGTCCATGAACGAAATGGTTGAAGGGAAGCTGCTGTTCGTCCCTGAACCTGGTGGTGTGGCATCAGACTCTGTGAGAAGATGGCATGGTCTAGATGGTGGGGATCCTTAATGATGGTTGCCTTCCTAAGGCAGGGCTTCCTATCGATATAACCGATCCTGGGGATGGATGTACCTGTGATGTAATGGGCTATGTCAACTACTCTCTCTCTCTCTTTCTGCAACTTATGTTTCTGTGCATTTGAGTTGCTGTAGCAGACAATGATGCAACCAGTAAGTCCACTTGCAAGAGGACATCTGTATGAGAGCTGTAAACTCAGCCAGCTCCATCATGGGCACTAGCCTCCGCAGGATCCAGGGCATCTTCAAGGAACAATGCCTGAAAGAGGTGGCGTCCATCACCCAGGTCATGCCTTGTTCTTGTGTTACCGTCAGGAAGGAGGAACAGGAGCCGGAAGGCACACACTCAGCTATTCAGGAACAGCTTCTTCCCCTCTGCCATCCTATTTCCGAATGGATATTCAACCCATGAACACTGCTTCACTACTGATTTAAAGTAACTCTTTAATATATATTTACTGTAATTCACTGACTTTTCCCTATTATTATGTATTGCATTGTTCTGCTACTGCAAGGTTAACAAGTTTCACGATGTATGCTGGTGATATTAAGCATGATTTTGATTCTGATGTTTGAGTATTTAATGAGACTTACCTTCTAGGAAAGTCACCGGCATGCTTTCCATCTGTGAGCTGGGTCCAGGACATACACTCAAGTACATTTATACACCTGATTGTTAATGCAAGTATCTAATCAGCCAATCATGTGGCAGCATCTCAATGCATAAAAGCATGCAAACACAGTCAAGAGGTTCAGTTATTGTTTTGACCAAGCATCAAACTGGGGAAGAAATGTGACCTGTGTGACTTTGACAGTGGAATGATTGTTGGTGACACACAGGAGGGGTTGAGTATCTCAGAAACTGCTGATGTCCCGGGATTTCCACGCACAACAAACTCTAGAGTTTACAGAAAATGATACGAAAAGCTTTAAAACAAAAACATGCAGTGAGAGGCAGTTCTGTGGGTGAAAACGCCTTGTTAACATGAGAGGTCAGAGGAAAATGGCCAGACTGGTTCAACTTGACAGGAAGGCAACGGTAACTCAAATAAGCAGAAGAGCATCTCTGAATGTACAACACGTTGAACCTTGAAGTGGATGGACCACAACAGCAGAAGACCACGAACATGCTCTCAGTGGCCACGTTATTAGGTATAGGAGGTAACCCTCCATCAAGATGCAGTCTTTCATTGGAGATGGTAAACTGCAGACAACTTTGAGACAGAGATCCCGCAGCAACCTGTCATGTAATGGAGCAGGGAGAAGCTCTTTCAGAGAGCCGCCACAGGCTGCCTCCTGTGCATTGTGAGCAGAGGCTCCTCCCCCTGAACATCGAGAAGCATCAGTGCAGTGACCGTTCCAAACAGGGTAAATAAATGACTCCACTCCTTGACAAGAACGCTGTGAAACTATAACCAGGGCTGCACTCAGGCACAGGCATGGGGTCTGGCCTCCCATAAAACAGACACACAGATGCCACAGCCTGTGTTAAATCCAAGCAAAGCCCTGACAATGGGATGGGAGTTAATGTTTAATGATGAGTGCATTAAACTGATCCTGGTCAGTGCCTGAACGTGACACAGTGTGTGATTGTGGCACAGGCTGGCAGGTATCAGTGAGCAGGTATCCACAGCGCGTGCATGTACACTCACACACACTCACACACTCACACACTCACACACTCACACACACACTCACTTTCCAGAAAGGAGCCAGTAACATCATGAAGGATCCCACCCACCCTGCTCACAGACTGTTTGTCCCACTTCCATCAGGGAGGAGGCTACATAGCATCCACATCAGGACCACCAGACACTAAAACACTTACTTTCGCTAAGCAGTAAGGCTGATCAAAAGCTGCACCCACCAACCCAGCCCTCCACAACCCCAACCTCCACTACTTCATCATTTCCTGTCAGAGTCACCTTACATACAGACACTGTGCCTAGTGTCACTTTATGGGCATACAATCAATCTATCTATGTATATAGCTATATTATGCATTCATATTTATTGTGTTTTTATTACTGTGCTCTTTATCTTGATCTGTTTCTTTTTGTGCAGCATCAGACCTGGAGTAACAATTAGTTCATTACATTTGCGTAAAGGAAACACTCTGGAATCTCAGCCGGCCAGTGGTGCAGTGACATCAGCCCCAGACTTTGGGACGAGTGGTCCTGTGTTTGATTCTGGCCGGCTACTTGCCTGCTTTCCATCTGTGCTTCGTTGATCATTGAGCTAGCAACTCAGCCTCATAAAAAACAAGACAAAATGCTACGGAAATGGCAAAAATGCCACCCGATGTGCCGCAAGGTGTGAAAAGGAACAACAAAAATCTTGAATCTTGAATCTTCTCAAGCATTCCGGGAGTCGAGTGCGGCCTGCTGACCTGCTTCTCCCCGCCCGGCCTGTTCATTCCGATATCCCTGATGGGTCTGGTGTTGAAGCTGTACACGCTGTTGTTGATGGGTCTGTAAGTATGGGTGGGTGGGTGTGTATTTTGTGAAGGAATGTCCTCTTTCCACCTCTACACAGGTCCTCTCCAAAGAAATATAGCATATCTTCTCCCAGTGATCACAGTGAAAGAGGGGATGAGCTGGATGATGGGGGCCTTGATGACAGATGATGCCTTCCTGATGCAGCGACTTCTGCAGGTGCTGTCAGTGGTGGAGAAGGCTGTGCCTACGATGGACCAGGCTGTCTCCAGCACTCTCCGCAGTGTTCCGGAGCGTCAGAATTGCATCCCTGGCCATGATGCAGTCTGTCAGGATTCGTGATGCTTGCATGCCCCTTTAGAAGTTACGGAGAGTCAATGTCAAAGTGGCAGCGACGGCCTTGCACAGTAAGACCTAAGAAATTACTGTGGGCTTCAGAAAGGGTAAGATGAGGGAATACACACCAGTACCCACAGAGGGATCAGAAGTAGAGGGAGTGAGCAATTTCAAGCTCCTGCGTGTCAATATCTCTGAGGATCTATCCTGGACCCAGCATATGGATGCAGCTATAATGAAGGCATGACAGCGGCTGTATTTCACTCAGAGTTTGAAGAAATTTGGATCATCACCAAAGGCTCGCAAATTCTCAGAAGTACCGCGGAGAGCATTCTAACTGCATCGCCATCTGGTATAGGGGTGGGGGGGTGGGGGATGCTACTGCTCAGGATCAAATTAAACTGCAGAGAGTTGTAAACTTAGTCATCTCCATCATGGGCACTAGCCTCCATAGTATCCAGGACATCTTCAAGGAGCAGTGTCTGAAAAAGGCAGCATCCATCATTAAGGGCCCCCATCACCCAGGCCATGCCTTGTTCTCATTGCTACCATCAGGGAGGAGGTACAGGAGCCTGAAGACACACACTCAGCGATTCAGGAACAGCTTCTTCCCCTCTGCCATCAGGGAGGAGGTACAGGAGCCTGAAGACACACACTCAGCGATTCAGGAACAGCTTCTTCCCCTCTGCCATCAGGGAGGAGGTACAGGAGCCTGAAGACACACACTCAATGATTCAGGAACAGCTTCTTCCCCTCTGCCATCAGGGAGGAGGTACAGGAGCCTGAAGACACACACTCAGCGATTCAGGAACAGCTTCTTCCCCTCTGCCATCAGGGAGGAGGTACAGGAGCCTGAAGGCACACACTCAGCGATTCAGGAACAGCTTCTTCCCCTCTGCCATCAGGGAGGAGGTACAGGAGCCTGAAGACACACACTCAGCGATTCAGGAACAGCTTCTTCCCCTCTGCCATCAGGGAGGAGGTACAGGAGCCTGAAGACACACACTCAATGATTCAGGAACAGCTTCTTCCCCTCTGCCATCAGGGAGGAGGTACAGGAGCCTGAAGACACACACTCAGCGATTCAGGAACAGCTTCTTCCCCTCTGCCATCAGGGAGGAGGTACAGGAGCCTGAAGACACACACTCAGAGATTCAGGAACAGCTTCTTCCCCTCTGCCATCAGGGAGGAGGTACAGGAGCCTGAAGACACACACTCAATGATTCAGGAACAGTTTCTTCCCCTCTGCCATCTGATTTCTGAATGGACATTGAACCCATGAACACTACCTCACTACTTTTTTTATTTCTACTTTTGCACTACTTATTTAATTATTTTATATATATTTACTGTAATTCACATTTTTAGAATTGTTATGTATTGCATTGTACTGCTGCCGCAAAGACAGCAAACTTCGTGACAGTGCTGGTTCTGATTCTGAAAGTCAAGTTTTTGGTCAGACGCACAAGTTACTGTAGAAATGCGCGTAGAAATTGCAGAGGCCCTAGCAGAGATATTTATATTATCCTTAGCAATAGCTGAGGTACCGGAGAATTGGAGGATAGCTAATGTTCTTCTGCTGTTTAAGAAAGGTTCTAAACATAACAGAGAATTGTAAACCATTGAGCTGAACATCGGTAGTGGGAAAGCTGTTGCAAGGTATCCTAAGCAACTGGACATACTGTATGAGGATTTGGATAGACATGAACTGATTAGGGATAGTCAGTATGGCCTCCTGCATGGTACTGATCTTACAGAGTTTCTTGAGGAAGTTACCAGGAAAGTGGTTGAAGCCAGGGCACTTGACAAGGTCCCACATGGGAGGTTGGTCTAGAAGGTTCAGCCATTCGGCATTCAGGGTGAGGTAGTAAACTGGGTTAGTCATTGGCTTTGTGGGAGAAGCAAGAGAGTGGTGGTAGAGGGTTGCCTCTTTGACTGGAGGTTTGTGATGACTGGAGTTCTGTAGGGATCGGAGCTGGGTCTCCTGTTGTTTGTCATCTATATCAATGATCTGGATATAATGTGGTGAACTGGATCAGCAAATTTAGGGATGAGATCAAGATTAGGGGTGTAGAGGAAGACTATCAGAGCTTGCAGCAGGATCTGGACCAGCTGGAAACATGGGCTGAAAGATGGCAGATGGGATTTAATGCCGATAAGTGTGAGGTGTTGCACTGCAGTAGGACAACCCAGGGTAGGCCTTACACAGTGAATGGTAGGAAACTGAGGAGTGCGGTAGAACATAGGGATCTGGGAATACAGGTCCATAATTTGTTGAAAATGACAGGGTCATAAAGAAAGCTTTTGGCACATTGGATTTCATTAAAGTATTGAGTACAGGAGATGGGATGTTATTTTGAAGTTGTATAATAAGTTGGTGAGGCTTAATTTGCAGTAATATGTACAGTTTTGGTCACCTAACTAGAGGAAAGATGTAAGTAATGTTGAATGAGTCCAGAGAAAATTTAGCAGGTTGTTGCCAGTACTGGGACCAAAGTTATAAGGAAAGATTGGCCATAAGACCATAAGATATAGGAGCAGGATTAGGCCATTTGGCCCATCGAGTCTGCTCCGCCATTTCATCATGGCTGATCCAATTTTCCTCTCAGCCTTAATCTCCTTCTCCCTGTATCCCTTCATGATCTGACCAATGAAGAATCTATCAAACTCTGTCTTAAATATACATAAGGACCTGGTCTCCGCAGCTGCCTGTGGCAAAGAATTCCAGAGTTTGACTGCTCTCTGGCTAAAGAAATTCCTCCACATCTCCTTTCTAGAAGGATGCCCCTTCATTTTGAGGCTGTGTCCTCTGGTCTTAGACTCCCCCGCCTCTCCACATCCACTCAATCGAGGCCCTTCACCGTTCAATAGGTTTCAATGAGGTCACTCCTCAATCTTCTGAATTCTAGTAAATACAGGTCCAGAGCCATCAGGTACTCTTCATATGACAAACCATTCAATCCTGGAATCATTTTCATGAACTGCTCACAATATTCCAAGTGAGGCCTCACCAGTGCTTTATAAAGTTTCAACATTACATCCTTGTTTTATATTCTAGTTCTCTTGAAATGAATGCTAACATTGCATTAGCCTTCCTCACCAGAGACTCAAACTGCAAAATAAACTTTATGGAATCTGGCACAAGGACACCTAAGTACCTTTGCACCTCAATTTTTTGTATTTTCTCTCAACTTAGAAATAGTCAACCCTTTCATTTCTTCTACTAAAGTGCATGACTGTACACTTCCCAACAATGTATTCCATCTGCCATTTTTCTGCCCATTCTCCTAATCTGTCTAAGTCATTTTGTAGCCTCTCTACTTCCTCAAAACTACCTGCTCCTCCACCTATCTTCATATCGTCTGCAAACTTCGCAACAAAGCCATCAATTCCATCATCCAAATCATTGACGTATAACATTAAAAGAAATGGTCCTAACACAGACTGTGGAACACCACTAGTCACCAGCAGACAGCCAGTAAAAGTTCCCTTTATTCCCACTCTGTCTCCTGCAAATCAATCACCACTTTATCCATGCTAGAATCTTTGCTGTAGTACCACGAGCCTGTAGATTGTTAAACAGCCTTACATGTGGCACCTTGTCAAAAGCTTCTGTAAATCTGTAAATCAATCGATTACCCTGTATGTCTTGCTTATTCAAAGAATTCCAACAGATTTATCAGGCAAGATTTTCCCTTGAGGAAACCATGTGAAAATGGCCTATTTTATCATGTGCCTCCAAGTACCCTGAGATCTCATCCTTAACAATCAACTCCAACATCCTCCCAATCACTGAGGTTTGACGAATTGGCCTATAGTTTCCTTTCTTCTGTCTCTCTCCCTTCTTGAAGAGTGGAGTGACATATACCATTTCCCAGTCTTCCAGAAGCATTCCAGAATCTAGTGATTCCTGAAAGATCATTACTAATGCATCCATGATCTCATCAGCTACCTCTTTCAGAACTCTGGGGTGTACACCATTTGGTCCAGGTGACATCTAACTTCAGACCTTTCAGTTTCTCAGGAATCTTATTTCTAGTTATGGTAACTACACACAATTAATGCCCATGACATCTGGAGCTTCCGCCATACTGCTAGTGTCTTCCACAGTGAAGACTGATGCAAAATTCATATTCCAATTCATCTGCTATTTTGTTGTCCCGCCATTACTACATCTCCAACATCGTTTTCTAGTGGTCAATATCCATTCTCACCTCTCTTTTACACTTTATATATTAAAGAAGCTTTTGGTATCCTCTTTAATATTACTGACTAGCTTATTTTCATATTCAGTCTTTACCTCCTTAATGATTGTTTTAGTTGCCTTCTGTTGGATTTTAAAACTTTCCCAATCCCCTTACTTCCCACTAATGCTTGCTCTATTATATGACCTCTCTTTGATTTTTATGTTGCCTTTAACATATCTTGTTATCCATGGTTGTGTCATCTTTAGAATGCTCCTTGGGATGTTCCTATCTTGTGCCTTCTGAATTGTTTCTGGAAATTCCAACTATTGCTGCTCTACCATCAGCATGCCAGTGTTCTTTTCCAATCAATTCTGGCTAACTCCTCTCTCATGCCTCTGTAATTCCCTTTATTTGTGTGTGCCATACTCTGCCAGAGCATCAGTGACCACTTTTTTTTCCCCAAGTGGTTGTCATGGAGGAAAGATTCGGTGATCCTTCTCACAGCGTTGTGAACTCAACACCCAACCCAGCATGAATGGAAAGCATGTCCAGGAGCAGCACGGACTGGATTCGAACTTGGGAACCTTCGCTCCGGAGTCCGGCGCTGATGTCACTGTGGCCAATTCCCTTTACTCCACTCTAATACTGATACATCTGACTTTAGCTTCTCCTTCTCAAAGTTTAGGGTGAATTTGATCATATTATGATCACTTGCCCTTAAGGGTTCTTTTACCTTAAGGTCTCTAACCAATTCTGGTTCATTGTACAACACCCAATCCAGAAGAGCCGAACTTCTAGTGAGCTCAACCATGAGCTGCTCTAAAAAGGATCTTGTAGGCACTCTAGAAATCCAGCACCAACCTGATTTTCCCAATCTACGTGAATATTGAAATTCCCCTTGACAATTGTAACTTTGCTCTTTTGCCGTGCATTTTCCATCTCCCAGTGTAATTTGTAGACCACATCCTTACTGCTGTTAGAAGGTCTGTATACAACTTCCATCAGGGTCTTTTTACCCTTGCAGTTCTTTTGCTCCATCCACAATGATTCAACACCTTCTGACCCTATGTCACCTCTTTCAGCTTTTTACCAATAGGGCAATGCTGGCCCCTCTGCCTTCCTGCCTGTCCTTTCAATACAGTGTGTATCCTTGTGCATGAAGCTCCCAGCTATAATCTTTCAGCCAGGATTCAGTGATGCTTACAGCATCATACCTGCCAATCTGCAACTGTACTAGATAGGTTAGGACTTTATTCCTTGGAGCAGAGAAGATTGAGGGTAGATATGATAGAGGTATACAAAACTATGAGGAGCATAGATAGGGTAAATGCAAGCAGGGTTTATCAACTGAGGTTGGTGGGATTAGAGGTCATGGTTTACAGTTTAAGGGAAACATGAGGGGAAATCCTTGATAATGCTTATTGCCATGGACTTTTTACTCTCCTCCCATCCGGTAGGCACTACAGGAGCTTTGTAACCATACTCAGCACAATGACAATAAAGTTGAATTTAATCTAATCTAATTTGTCACGTAGAGGGTTGTGAGAGTGGAATGATCTGCCAGTGGAACTGGTGCATAAAAGTTTGATTTTCATGTTTAAGAGAAGTTTGGATAGGTACATAGATGATAAAGATGTAAGACCATAATACTATAAGAAATAGGTGTCATGGTCCAGATCATTTATTCCCTATCTTGCTCCTAATTTCCTTTGATTATGCCATGGTCCTGATCATTAATTTCCCAATTGCATCCTATTCTTTTTGATGATGGTACACCTGGTTTCCATCCGTCTGGGCCAGAGCCCTGAGTTGGAGCCTGAGCTAGAATGAAACAGTAATTAGCTGGACCACGCATACTCATGAGTGTGCTTGCTGAAGCTGTAATGAAGCCTGTATCCGTGGGTGCATAGACTCTGCAGCAGAGTCTGTGTTTGTGACAGGAACCGTGTAACAGAAACACAGACAGAGCACAGAGAGTTAGAGTCATCAGTCGGGGGACGGAGTGCTAGGGTCACCGGTCGGGGGGATGGACAGTTAGGGTCACCGGCCCGGGGGATGGACTGTTAGGGTCACCGGTCCGGGGGACGGACAGTTAGGGTCACCGGCCGGGGGGACGGAGTGGTAGGGTCACCGGTCCGGGGGGACGGACAGTTAGGGTCACCGGTCCGGGGGATGGAGTGTTAGGGTCACCGGGCCGGGGGACGGACAGTTAGGGTCACCGGTCTGGGGGGACGGAGTGTTAGAGTCACCGGTCCGGGGGGACGGAGTGTTAGGGTCACCGGTCCGGGGGATGGAGTGTTAGGGTCACCGGCCGGGGGGACGGACAGTTAGGGTCACCGGTCTGGGGGGACGGAGTGTTAGAGTCACCGGTCCGGGGGGACGGAGTGTTAGGGTCACCGGTCCGGGGGATGGAGTGTTAGGGTCACCGGCCGGGGGGACGGACAGTTAGGGTCACCGGGCCAGGGGGACGGACAGTTAGGGTCATCGGTCAGGGGACGGAGGGTTAGAGTTACCGGTCAAGTTTCTGATATTAGAGCCATCGGTTGATACATTTAACATCACAGTGATCATGTCACAACCATGGATTCAGCAGGGCAGCAGATTTGGCATTTGTGCTCGTGAATATGCATATATCAGCTAATTATACTCCATTGTGATGGTATTTAACTCCATTCGTTTCGTTGCAGTGCCTGTTGAAACTTGAGCAAAGTACGCTTCGTTACCTGCTTGCATTCGGCCTTGCCTGAGGAATTGGACTGTCGAGTCAACTGACTCTGAAGACTAGCAGTGTTTGTTTTATATTTAGTTATTCCTTTCAGCCACAGTGTTGGCTTTGTTTTCCATGTGAATTTTTTTTTTAATTAACAGCCCTGTTTGGCCTAGCATTTATTGTTTTCCTTTCCCTCTACTTTGTTCGCATTAAAGTCTGTGAGCTATTGGACCTCTTCAGTGTCTCTCCGTCTCTCCACACTTGGGCCATATCCCAACATAGTGACAGCAAGTCTCGACCACACAAAGATGGACCCACCAGAGAGACAGCGGCAGACCTTGGGCCTGAGATTCATTGGTCGGGTAGGGGACAAGCTACAGGCAGTTGAATCTATACTGGGTGAAGTTATGGAAGCAAGGAGGCAGATAATCTCACGCGAACGAGCCCAGTCTTATCTGGAGTAACAGGCAACATCCTTGGCCACAGCTGTTCAACAGCTCACCGCAGACAATTGGACTCGGGTGTCTGTGATTTCCGCTCTCACGGTTGCCGTCCATGAGCTCGCTGTGGACAGCCAACATCAGCTGACACCCGTTAGCTTCTTGCCAACAGCAATTCAGCAGCCTCTGTCCGCACCAGTCTCAGCATCTGAGACTGATGCTGTCCCAGTATCTCGCAGGTCCTCCTTTTCCGCTGCCCCGACAACCTCTGCTACCAATGCTCTCACGCCCCAGCCAGAACTGACTCCCACCTTCGGACCCCCATACACTCCCGTGTCTGTACAGGAAACAGTGTTCCACCAGCAGGCAGGTATTCCGGTGATCCCAATGGCTGCAGGAACTTTATTACCCAATGCGAGCTGACAAAGGATGTAGAAAAACTAGGAAAGAAGAAAAGAAAACCTATGAAAGGTTTGAGAAACTAGGCACCGTCAGAGCTCTAGAAAATTACAAGGGTGCCAGGAAAGAGCTCAAGAATGAAATTAGGAGAGCTAGAAGGGGCCAAGGCTTTGGTGAGCAGGATTAAGGAAAACCCTAAGGCATTCTACAAGTATGTGTAGAGCAAGAGGATGAGCCGTGTGAGAATGGGACCAATCAGGTGCAATAGTGGAAACGCGCATGGAGCTGGAGGAGGTAGCGGAGGTACTTAATGAATACTTTGCTTCAGTATTCACCAGTGAAAAGGACCTTGGCGATTGTGGGGATGACTTGTAGTGGACTGAAATGCTTGAGGGAATGTGCTGGAGATGTTACATCTGATAAGTCGCTGAGTCTGGATGAGATATACCCCAGGCTACTGTGGGAAATGAGGGAGGAGATTGCTGAGCCTCTGGCGATGATCTTTGCATCATCAATGGGGACAGGAGAAGTACCAGAGGATTGGAAATTTGGAAATCTTGTTCCCTTCTTCAAGAAGGGAGTAGAGATCACCCAGGAAATTATAGACCAGTGAGTTTTACTTCAGTGGCGGACAAGTTGTTGAAGATCCTGAGAGGTAGGATTTATGAGTATTTGGAGAGACATGATCTGATTAAGGATAGTCAGCATGGCTTTGTCAAGGGCAGGTCATGTCTTACAAGCCTGATTTGAATTCTTTAAGGGTGTAACAAAGCACATGGATGAAGTTAGTGCAGTGGATGCAGTGTATATGGATTTCAGTAAGGCATTTGATAAGTTTCCCCATGCAAGGCCCATTCAGAAAGTAATGAGGCATGGGATCCAAGGAGACCTTGCTTTGGCTTGCCTACAGAAGACAAAGGGTGGTTGTGGATGCCCTATCAACAGTATCTCCTCACTACACAATGCCTCTGTTTGTAAACAAGCTACCTCATCTTCAGCACTAATATCTGCCTTTCCTACAAAACTTCTTGCATCGAGGTATCTGCAGCTCAGGCTCCCAGTCACAGCCTGCTCAACCCTTTGATTCCTTACCTTGCCTGAGGGCTTACCAACATCTACCTCCACAACCTCTCCACTATCTGTTCTGACACTCTGGTTCTCATCCCCCTGCAACTTCAGTTTAAACCCCACCGTGCAGCATTAGCAAACCTTCCCACTAGGATATCAGTCCTCCTCCAGCTCAGGTGCAAATCGTCCCTTCTGTATTGGTTTTACCTTCCCTGGAAGAAAGCCCAATGATCCAAAAATCTTATGTCCTCTCTCCTATACCAACTCCTTAACCATGTATTAAACTGCATAATCTTCCTAGTTCTAGCCTCACTTCCACGTGGCATGGGTAGCAGTCCTGAGATCACAACCCTGGAGGTCTTTCCCTTTAACTTAGCTCCCTGAACTTCCTATGCAGAACCTTGTTACTCGTCCTACCCATGGTATTGGTACCTACATGGACCACGACTTCTGGTTGTTCACCTCACTTAAGAGTGCTGAGGACTTGATCCCAGATATCCCGGACATTGGCAATCGGGAAGGAACATACCATCCAGGAATCTCGTTCATATCCTTAGAACCTTCTGTCCATTCCCCTCGCTAACAAATCACCTATCACCACAGTGTGCCTCTTCTCCTCCCTTCCCTTCTGAATCACAGAGGAAGACACAGTTCCAGAGACTCGACACTACGGCTTCCCTCGATTAGGCCATCCTCCCAATAGAATCCAAAGTGATTTATACCTGTTGCTGAGGGGAGTGGCCACGGGGTACTCTACACCAGCTCCTTAACCCCTTTCCCCTTCCTGAATGTCACCCACAGTCATCAGTAAAGAGGTGGAAAAGTGCATCAAGGAGCACAGGAAGTGTATCCGTTTGTGCTACCTGAAGAAATCAGAGGTAGCAGAACATTGCATTCACAATGGCCATAGGATTGACTTCGGCACAAAACTATTGTTTTTGGGACTGCCTAGTGAAGGAAGCCATTGAAGTGAAACCAAAGAAAAAGAATTTTAACAAAGATGAAGGTCTCGTTCTAAGTAAGAACCGGAATTCGACTGTAACAAAGGTGGGACAGCGGAAACCTGATTGGATGAGGACGGAATTGGGAAGGACGGACGACGGGGGTATATATACCACCAGGCTAGACATGCCTAGGCATCATCCCTGAAAAAAATGGCAGAATTTGTCACTGAAATGCCAATTAAAGTCTTTCCCTGTACTCGGCTGGAAGCCCAAGTTTATTCACCCGGAAAGCACCGTATCGTTTTCTGTCTTTTGAGTATTAGAGCCACCAGCTGGCCACTGTGTGTGAGAATCATCAGTCCCAGCTCCGAGAATGATCTTTCCAAGCACTGAGTATAGGAGTCGCCAGTCACGGCACTGAATATTACAGTATTCAGACAGAGCAAGAGTGTGAGAGTCATCAGCTGGGGAAATGAATATTAGTCACTTGTCTGTTGTCTCTAATACTCAGTGACCTGCTAAGTTCCTCCAGCATTTTCTGTGTGTTGTAGAATCTCTTGTGTCTACCCTTCATTCTCCTACTGTCCAATGAAAAAAGACCCAAAATGCTCAATTCAGTTCCTCGTGTTGCAGCAGCACCCTTGTAAATCTCCTTTGCACTCTTTCCAGCTTAATGACACCCTTCATGTAACAGGGTTATATGTAAACTGGGCACGTTATTGCAAATTCAGTCTCACTAATGTCCCGTCTATTATGAACATTTTTTAAACAAAGCATGTTCAGGAATTACACGTCCAAGAATGGCTTGGAGCTCAGTGTGAAAGAATGAGGTGGGGGTGGGGGGGGGGGGGCACTGGGCTTGCAGCCCCATCCTGTAAAATCCCAGTGCTACAGAAACATCAACAGATGTGTGAAGTGGTTCATTTTGGTAGGCCAAATATGATGACAGAATATAGTATTAATGGTAAGACTCTTGGCATTTTGGAGGATCTGAGAGATCTTGGGGTCCGTGTCCATCGGACACACAAAGTGGCTGCGCAGGTTGACAGTTTGTTAAGAAGGCGTATGGTGTGTTGGCCTTTATCAACTGTGGGATTGAGTTCAAGAGCTGTGAGGTAATGTTATGGCTATACAAGACCTTAGGTAGACCCCACTTGGAGTACTGTGTTCAGTTCTGGTCACCTCACTACAGAGAGGATGTGGATACTATAGAGAGAGTGCAGAAGGGATTTACAAGGATGTTGCCTGGATTGGAGAGCGTGCCTTATGAGAATAAGTTGAGTGACTTGGTCTTTTCCCCCTAGAGTGATGGAGGATGAGAGGTGACCTGGAGGAAACTCACATGGTCTCGGGGAGAATGTACAGACTCCTTATGGACAGTGGCTGAGAGGCATCGAATGTATGGAAAGCCAGAGGCTTTTTACCAAGACTAAAATGGTTAACACAAGGGGGCATAGTTTTAAGGTGCTTGGCAGTAGGTTCAAGGGGGATATCAGGGATAAAGGTTTCACAGAGAGTGGTGGGTGTGCCGAATGCACTGCCAGCGATGGTGTAGAGGTGGATACAATCGGGTCTTCTATGAGACTCTTAGATGGGTACGTGGAGCTTAGAAAAATAGAGGTCTATGCGGTAGGGAAATTCTAGGCAGTTTCTAGAGTAGGTTACATGGTTGACACAACATTTTGGGCCAAGGGGCCTGTTATGTGCTGCAGATGTCTATATTCTATGTTCGTTGTTCAATTGGGCAGAATCCACTGCTACCTGCAGCTTCTTGAATAGTTGTGCATTCAATTTGATGTACCAGACCAGGATACTTGTGTTGGAGTCATGTAGTCATAGAGACGTAGAGCACGGGTACAGGCCCTTCGGCCCAACTAGTACCTGCCAACCACAGTGGTCAGCTCTAATTTCCTGCTTTCAGCCCATACCCTCTAAACCTCCTCCCCTCTGAGATCATTGCACCTGCCTCAAACCATTTCACCTGGCAGCTCCTTCGTTATAACACCCACCTCTGCATGAAAAAGTTGCCGTGCAAGTTCCTTTTAAATCATTTCCCTCTCACCCTAAATGATGCTCTGGTTTTGGACTCCACTAATCTGGGGCAAAGACTATTATTTATACCCCTCATGATTTTAAATACTTCTACAAGTTCACCCCTTCTTCTCCTTCATTCCAAGGAACAGAGACCCAACCTGGCCAAGCTCTCTGTATAACTCAGCCCCTCTAGTCCTGGCAATATTCTGGTAAATCCTTTCTGCACTTTTCCCAGTTTAACCTTGGCTTTCCGAAAACAGGGTGAACAAAACTGTGCACGTGTGCAGCCTTGCCAATGAATTATACAGAGGTTACACAATGTCCCAGCACCTATACTCAATGCCCTGACTGTCGGCCAGCACGTTAAATGTCTTTTTTACCACTCTGTCTCTCTGTGACACCATTTTCAATGAACTTGTACTCCTCCATCCCCTGTTCCACTCGCTGGCGCCCTACCACTCATAGCGAAAGTCCTGCACTGGTTTGATTTTCCAAATGGTATTGGTTAATTTTGCTACTTCATTTTAGAGATACAGTGCGGAACAGGCACTTCCAGCCCAACGAGCAGCACAGCCCACCTATTTAACACTAGCCTAATCACGGGACAACTTACAATGACCAATTAACCTACTAACCCAATATATCTTAGGACTGTTATAGGAAACCAGAGCACCTAAAGGAAACCCACCAGTCACGGGGAGAACGTGCAAACTCCTTACAGGCAGCAGCTGTTTAAACCTGGGTCAGTGGTTCTATAGTAGTTGGACTGCAGGAAACTGGAGCACCTGGAGGAAACTCAAATGGTCTCGGGGAGAATGTATAAACTCCTTACAGACAGTGGCTGTTTAAACCTGGGTCAGTGGTTCTATAGTAGTTGGACTGCAGGAAACTGGAGCACCAGGAGGAAACTTACGTGGTCATGGGACAAATGTGCAGACTCCTTACGTTGGGATTGAACCTGGACCTCTGGTTCTGTAATGATATCACTCTAACCACTACACTATCATGCTGCCTGACAGAGCTATGGAGCACAGACACAGGCCTCTCCGCTCATCTGCTCGCGCCAACTGCATTCGGCCCATACCCTCCGAGACCCACCTCCCCCAAGTGCTTCAACCACTTCCTCTAGCAGCTTGTTATGCACCCTGTGTGAAAATGTTACCCCCTCAGGTCCTTTTAAATCTTTCCCTTCTCACCCTCAATTATACCCCCTATGTTGGCAAAAAGACCGTTAACATCCACCTTATCTCTGCCTCTTTTAATTTTAAACACTTCTGTAAGTTCATCCTTCTTCTCATCTATTTCAATGAACGAAGACCGGGCCTGATCAACCTCTCCCTATAACTCAGTCCTGGTGAGACCCTTGTAAATCTTTTCTGCATTCTTTCCAGTTTAACCCACAGCTTTTCCGTAACGGGGTGACCAAAATTTTACAAGTGCTACCTCACCAAAGGCAACATTATGCCCTGGCTCCTATTCTCAATTCCATGACTAAAGGCTAAACACCTTTTTCTCCACCATGTCTCCCTGTGATGTCACTTTTAATGCACTATGCACTTCTACTGCTATGTCCCTCTGTTCCATTACACCTCTAGTGCCCCAACATCCCCAGGAGAAACATAGAAAACCAACAGTACAATGCAGGCCCTTCGGCCCACAAAGCTGTGTCAAACACGTCCTTACCTGAGAAATTACTTAGGTTCACCCATAGCCCTCTATTTTTCTGAGCTCCATGTACCTATCCAGGAGTCCCTTAAAAGACCCTATCGTATCCTCCTCCACCACCGTCACCAGCAGCCCATTCCACGCACTCACCACTCTCTGAGTAAAAAACTTACCCCTGACATTTCCTCTGTACCTACTTCCAAGCACCTTAAAACTGTGGCCTCTCGTTCTATCCATTCCAGCCCTGGGAAAAAGCCTCTGACTATCCACACGATCACTGGGAAATCTGGCACTGGTTTGACTTTCCAAAATGGTATTGCTTTTAGTTAATTATTGCTTCTGGCATTGGTTTGTATTGGTACAGACCCTAAAAGCAGCTGATGAAAAGAAGTTGACAGCATTTGAGATGTGGACATACAGACGGATCCTCAGGGTGTCATACATTGAAAGGAGATCCAGCAATTTCATCCTAGAAAAGATTGGTGCGAAACCAATAATTCTGGGAAATGTTATCCAAAGGAAACTTCGCTATTTTGGACACCTCTCAAGAACTGATGACACACTGGAACGCACTGTGCTTGAAGGAAGAGTAGAAGGAAGCCGCTCCCGAGGCAGACAGAGGGCAACCTGGATCAACAACATCAAGAAGTGGACCAGAGATGCGAGAGGTTTGACTGCAGTGGAAGAAAGTGGTTGCCGAGGCTCTGGCAGAGTATGGTACATGATGATGATGATGATTGGTCCGTTCGTGCTAACCGAATCAGAATCAGGTTTGGCATAGGTCATGAAATTTGTTGTTTTGTGGTGGCTAACACTGCAATAAGAATGCAAAAGGAGAACAAGAAAGGAAAAATAGTGAGGTAGTGTACATGGGTTCCTCATCTATTCTGAAATCTGATGTTGGGCTGAAGAAGTTGTTCTTAACACACTCCTGAACCTCCTCCCTGATGGTAGCAATGAGAAGAGGACATGTCCTGGGTGATGTGGGTCCTTAATGATGGATGACACCTTGATTTGTTATTGTCTCGAGGTACAATACTTGTAAATCCTCACTGCAATCTTTCTGGTTGTGAGGATCTTTCTGGTTCATGTCCAGGTGATCAAATTGTGATTTTACACCAGAGGTTCCATTTCAAGGGAGCTTTTGAAGTATCTGTCGTGGACTTCACTTGACCCCGACTTTGTTTGAGATAAGGAACATGGCTCGCTGTGAAATGGTGAACATAAATAGCCTGAAGGAACTGGCAACCATCATCAAGTGGAGACACCTGTTGCGAACGCCTAGGTTAATGAACTTTTAAAAGAGATACGGTGTACTGTTTGTACTTTTTTCAGAGCCGCGTTTCTGGAATGCTGGGCCACTCTGGAAGCACGCCAGCTCTAGCGTGTTGGAAGAAACAAGAGCTGCTGTGTGCCGAGTGCGCTCAGACGGAACGGTGACACCCCCTGCATTGCCACTTCCTCCTCGCTGTTCATTGTTTGCCTGCCTGTCGGCCGGCCACTCACCGGCGGCCCTGCCCCCTCACGCAAACGGCACGCTGTCACCCACACCACTTGAGGGAAGCCACAGGTCAGCATTCACGCCAGGGCATCCGCTTGGAAAAAGAACCCAAAGAGGTGGCGAGGTCTCGGAGAGACATGGCGAGGGGAAGAAATACGGCAAGAGAGGACAGTGTGGTCCGTTGGCTGTGGATTGTGGATAAAGTAGGGGCCTGAGGAAGGGTCTCGGCCTGAAATATCAACTGTTTACTCTTTTCCATAGATGCTGCCTGGCCTGCCGAGTTCCTCCAGCATTTTGTGCGTGTTGCTCGGATTCTGTTGATGGTCGGATCAATTTTCATTAGATTTTGGAACGGCAGGGATGATAATTCTGGATACTTCTTCCACGGGAGGCTAAGAAAATTTGGCATGGCCTCACCAACTCTTGTGGACATGCTATATTGGGGCTAGAATGTGTGATGACACCTGCAGGCTGCTCCATGGCACACCCATCGATTGTGTTGTTTGCTAACGCTAATGACGCGTCACACAACAAAGTCTGAATCTGAGTGTGCCCATGATCGATGCGCCATAGAAAGCATTCTGCCAGGATGCTGCTCAGCAACTGCTCAGTCCATCTCGGAAACCACGGGCCCTGTCTGCATTTCTCACTGCCACAGTAAAGCAGCCAGCAGAATCAAAGAGCCAATGAAGCCATGGGCATCCTCTCTTCTCCCCTCTCCCACCGGGCAGAAGAGACAAGAGCCTGAGAGCACGTTCCACCAGGCTCAAGGACAGCTCCTACCCCACCGTTACCAGACTCTTGAACAATAAGATGGATTCTAGGCCTCACTATCTACTCGTTATGATCTTGCTGTTTATCGTTTACCTGCACTACATTTTTTCAGTAGCTTTAACAATTTATTCTGCATTGTTACTGTTTTACCTCGATGTGCTGTGTAATGATTTGCTCTGTATGAACAGTATGTAAGACAAGCTTGTCACTCTATCTTGGTACGTGTGACAATAATAAACCCATTCCAATTCCAATACTAATGTCTTTGTAGATCTGCCCCAATCTTGAATAACATCTGCATACGCTGGAAAGTTCACTGAGATGTAAGGTTGACTGAGATGCAAGAACTTATGGGAAAGTAGAACAAGCATGAGGGCCCAAATGGCCTGGCCCAGCTCCTGATTCTTATCTGTTCTAATGTGTGATGGAATTTTACTATTTAATTGAGGCACTCACCTCGGCCCATCATAAAAACACAGCCTCCTCTCCATAGACTCCATCTACACTTCCCCGTTTTGGGGAGGTAGCCAACATTAGCGAGGGCTCCTCCCTCCTTGGTCATTCTCTCTTCTAGCCCTCTCCCATCAGGCAGAAGGTTCAAAAGCCAGAAAGCACAGACCACCAGGCTCGACGACAACTTCTACTCCGCTGCTATAAGATGCTTGTATGGAATTTTTGAATAATGAAGATGAACATTTGATCTTGTCGGCTACCTCGGCATGGCCCTTGTTCAAGTGATCGGCGTTTTCAGGGTTTTGTATCTTCTGCCTCATGGGAGAGGGGTAGGAGAGAGAATGACCAGGGTGGGAGGGATCCAGATTGTGTTGGCTGCATTTCTGAGACCGTAGGACGTGTAGATAAAGAGGAGGCTGGTTTCCATAATGGACCAAGATGCGTACCTCAGTTAGGTGGTAAAATTCCACTGTTATTGGAATTGGAGGTATCGGCACAGCACTTACTCTGTTGCTGTAACACATTAACCTACATTCTGTTATCCTTTTCCCCTGTACGGCCACAATGTGCTGATGTGATGAAATGGTCTGTATAGAGGGCACAGAGTAAACAATGTATTTTTTACTGTACTTCAGTACAGGTGACAAGAATAAACCCATTTACCAAATTGCTCTTCACACAAATCCAATTCGCAGGGGACATCCAGAACAGAAACAAAACTAATCTGCCTAATGGGGACATACAAGGTCATAAAGAGACAACCCATCTTTCTGCTAACCAAACTTTCTCGGTAGGACCCATTGTCATATCTTGGTACGTGTGTGAATAATAAATGAATCCAATACCAAATTGACTGTGTATGAGTGTGTTTTTGTGTAGGTTGTTTGTATGTGCATCTGTGTGTACATTCAATGACCTACCTCATAAAGTGGCCGCTGAGTGTGTGTTCATGGTCTTCTGCTGCTGTAGCCCAGCCACGTTAAGCTTCGATGTGTTGTGCATTCAGAGATGTTCTTCTGCACACCACTGCTGTGATGAGTGGTTATCTGAGTCACCTTCCTGTCAGTGTAGACCAGTCCAAACATTCTCCTTCCGGCAGTTTTGCCCACTGAACTGCCACTGGCCCGATGCCTTTTGCTTTTTGCACCACCCCCTGTAAACTTCAGAGACTATTGTGCATGAAAATCCCAGGAGATCAGCAGTTTCTGAGATACTCAAACCACCCCGTCTGGCACCAGGAATCACTCCACAGTCAACATCACTTGGATCAGATTTCTTCCCCATTCTGATGTTTGGTCTGAACAACATTGCATGCTTTTATATGTTGAATTGCTGCCACGTGATTGGCTGATTAGATAATTGTATTTATGAGCAGGTGTACAGGTTTTATCTAATAAAGTGGCCATTGTGTGTGTGTGTGTGTGTGTGTGTGTGTGTGTGTGTCTGTGTGTGTGTGTGTGTGTGTGTGTGTGTGTGTGTGTGTGTGTGTGTGTGTGTGTGTGTGTGTCTGTGTGTGTGTGTGTGTGTGTGCGTGAGTGTGTGTGTGTGTGCGTGAGTGTGTGTGTGCGTGCGTGCTTTGAGGGGTTGGCACAGGAGGGTAGGTACTACTGTTCTGAAGTGCATTCACACTTCACTACATTTGGCCGAAAATTCTTCACTTGAGTTTCTGACTCAATTGCAAACATAATTTATCTCAGCATTGTTTACCTGCTTCTTAAAATACGGGATTCTGTTGAACAAGAGTTGACTTTTATTGGAAGTAATTGAAGGGGAGAATGATATGAGTGAGTGGCAGGTGTGGGGCTGGGGGAAGAAATATTACAAGGTCACTCTACCCTGGAGAGAAGTATGCTACCTGAAACTGACCGAGGTTTTTTTTATGGAGGAGAGGTAAAGAGGAGTGTGGCTGACCTCGCACAGAATGTTCCTATTCCTCGCGAACAATGCAAGACACACGCCAAGTTGGTCCCCTGCCAACAACTATACAATATTCACACTTCAAACAGCCAGGAACACAAAGGAAAGGGGGGGGGGGGGGTTAGCACTCATTACTTCCAAATGTCACCCATCAACCAGAGTTTCCTGGTCTTCGCCATGCACTCTCTGTAAAGGTTTTGCCATGGTGCTGCCGTTGGGAGGGAGGTGCAGGAGTCTGGGGTCCCACACCACCCGGTTCAGGAACAGCTGCTGACCTAAAACCAACAGGCTCCTGAACCGGCACGGAGGGCTTCACTTGCCTCAGCACCGAACTGACTCCACAACCTATAGACACTCTCTCAGGGATTCAGCCGATGCTGGAAATCCAGAGGAACACACACATACAAAACGCTGGCGGGTGTCAGTAGGTCAGGAAGCATCTATGGAAAGAAATAAATAGTCGATGTTTGGAGCCTTGGCCGAAATGACAACTGCTTATTCCTTTCCGCAGATGCTGCCTGATCTGCTGAGTTCCTGTGTGATGTTCTCAGTGTTACTTGTTTTTCATTTGCACGGTTGGTCATCTCGAGCACATTGGATGTTTGTCAGTCTTGGTGGTCTGTGTAGTTTTTCTTGGATTCTATTGTATTTCTTCATTTTGCTGTGGGTGCCTGCAAGAAAATGAATCTCAGCATTGTATATGGTAGACATACTTCGATAATAAATAATAAATGAATTTATTTATTTATTGGCATAGAGTCAGAACAGGTCCTTCTGGCCCTTTTAACCGTGTCACCCTGCAACCCAGTGATTTAACTAGGCTAACCATGGGACAATTTACAATGGCCAATTAACCTATCGACTGGTATGTGTTTGGACTGTGGGAGGAAACTGGAGCACCTGGAGGAAACCCATGCGATCATTGGGAGATTGTACAAACTCCTTACAGACAGCGGGGGAAATGAACCCAGATGATTGGTACTGTAAAGGATTGTGCTAATCACTATGCTACTTTGAATAGCGGACAATGGAGGATAGAGTTGAGGAGCTTTTGATGGAGGTCCCATGAACCTTCTCCAGGTCAAGCTAGTGGTTCTTTGCTCTTACCCAAAGCAACAATCTGCTGGAGGAATTAATGGGTCGAGCAGCACCTGTCAAGGAAAGGAAGCAGTCGTGACCCCACTTGAGAATTCTTTGCCTCCCCAGCAGATGCTACTCAACGTGCTGAGCTTCCGCGCAGTTTGTGTGTTGCTTCAGATTCCAGCGTCCATTGTCCAGACTCAACCAGACTGGTCTGCACCTACACACAGTCACTTATCAGCTGTTTAGGGCTTGAGTTCAAGAGCCACGCGGGATTGTTGCAGCTCTATGAAACTCTGGTTAGACCACACTTGAAGTATTGCGTTCACTTCTGGCCCCAATATAGAACGGAGAGGATGCAGAGATTTACTAGGATGCTGACAGGATTAGAGAGCATGTCTTATGAGGTAAGGTTGAGTGAGGCAGGGCTTTTCTCTACAGAGCAAATGAGGATGAGAGGCAATGATAGAGATATATAAGATTTCAAGAGGCACAGACAGCCAGTGATGTTTCCCCCGGGTGGAAATGGCTAATACAAGGGGGCATAATTCTAAGCTGTTTAAGTATCAGGAGTATCTATTTTTATACACAGAGAGTGGTGGGTGAGGACTATGTGGGAAGGAAGGGTTAGGTTGATCTTGGAATGAGTTAAAAGGCCAGCACAAAACTGTGGGCTGAAGGACCTGTACTGTCCTCTCATGAGAAACTAGCAGGACACTTTTGTGCGTGTTGTACTGTTCTATGTTATGCTTTTCTTGTGATGCTAGGTGCCAGAGATGCAGCTGCAAGTGAGTTTTTCATTGCAATTGTGCACACGTGGACTTGTGCAGATGACAGTAAACCCGAGTTCAATTTTGGCCCTGGCCTATTAGTGGTCCGTTTTTGCATAGTCCTATTTCTTTGTCTTGAATAGTTAATGTATGATTGTGTTCTCCATGTTATCTGTACCCATGTGCCTGTGATGCTGCAGTGAGTATGATTTTCATTGCAGCTGTACAACCTCAGCACTTCACAATAAGTTCAACCTGGACACTATCGGCATTGGTCGGTAAGACCAAAGAACTCCAGAAAGGGTAAGGTGAGGGAACACACACCACTCCTCATAGAGGGAACAGAAGTGGAAAGAGTGAGCAATTTCAAGTTCCTGGGTGTCAATATCTCTGGGCGCGACCTATCAATGCAGCTACACAGAAAGCAATAATGCAGCTATTTCATTAGCAGTTTGAGGAGATTTGTTATCTCACCAAAAGCACTTGCAAATTTCTACAGATGTACTGTGGAGACCACTCTGACTGGCTGGTGTGAGGATGCAGGGGAGCTACTGCTCAGGATTGAAATAAGCTGCAGAAAGTTGTAAACTTAATTGGCTCCATCATGGGTACTAGCCTCTGTAGTATCCAGCACATCTTCAAAAAGGTGGCATCCATCAGTAAGGACCCCCATCACCCAGGCCATGCCTTGTTCTCATTGCTACCATCAGGAAGGAGGTTCAGGAGCCTGAAGACACACACTCAATGATACAGGAACAGCTTCTTCCCGTCACCATCAGGGAGGAGGTACAGGAGCCTGAAGACACACACTCAATGATACAGGAACAGCTTCTTCCTGTCACCATCAGGGAGGAGGTTCAGGAGCCTGAAGACACACACTCAATGATTCAGGAACAGCTTCTTCCCCTCTGCCATCCGATTCCTGAATGGACATTGAACCCATGAACAGTACCTCACTACTTTTTAATTTATTTTTTCACTACTTATTTAATTTAACATTTTATATAGTGTACATCATTTACTGTAATTCAAGTATCTTTCCATTATTGTCTATTACATTGTACTGCTGCTGCAAAGACAACAAATTTCATGACACCTGCCAGCGACATTAAACCTGATTCTGATCCCAGCTGACTTGAAGGAGTCATGACACTCTTTGACCACTAGATGGGGTAAAGTGGTGTGGTCGTAAATAAGTTTGTTATTATGTGTACCGGGATGCTGGGGAAAATATATCTCGTATAGCATCTATGCATGTCACTTCATGATATTGAGGTATTGAAGTAGCACAAAGTAAAATAATATCAATATGCAGAAAGAATGTTGCAGTTACAGAGAAAATGCAGTGCAGGTAGACAGTAAGATGTAAGTCCATAACAAGGTAGGTTATGAGATCAAGAATCCATTTTATCATACCAGGGAGCTATTCAATGGTCTTATAACAGTGAATTGGAAGCTGTCCTTGCGTTTGGTGGTCTGTGCTTTCAGTCTCTTCTACCTTCTGCCTGATGGGACTGGTAGCTGTGTGGAGATACGTCTCTACCAAAGGAGCTGTAAGGTGCTCCTTCCCTCTGCTAGCCTGCAGGTCACCTGCTTAGCCACCCGATCAGTGTCACGTGAACCCATGGGTGCAGGTGCTGGGTGGTCGTATGAGCAGCCGGTGCACATTACAAGTCCTGGTTATGTGACCACTGACACCAGGTAGACAGTCTCTCAAGAGTATTGATAATGGCCGGGGTCACCCGTCTTGTAAAGACACGGCCCAGAAGAAGGCAATGGCAAACCATTTCTGCAGAAAACGTTGCCAAGAACATTCATGATCAAAGATCATGATCACCAAGTCATACAACACATCACATAATGATGATGATCCCCCAGGGGAAGGTGCAGGGGATCAGAGGAAGGGGTTAAAGGTCAGCTGAATCAATACATGCAGGAGACGAGGACGTTGAGAAATAGAACATAGAATATTACAGCACAATACAGGCCATTTGTCCCACAGTGTTGTGCTGACCCTTTAACCTACTCTAAATTCATCTAACCCTTCTTCCCCACATCGACCTCCATTTTTATATCATCTGTGTGCCGACGAGTCCCTTAAATATCCCAAATGTATTCCTCTACACCCAGCACTCTCTGTGTAAAAATAACCTACCTCTGACATTTGCCCCTATACTTTCCTCCAATCACCTTATAATTATGCCCCTTGAACTGGCCATTTCTGCCTTGAGGAACAGTTTCTGACTATCCACTTTATCAATGCCTCTTATCATCTTTTACACCTCTATCAGGTCACCTCTCATCCTTCGTCGTTCCAAAGAGAAAATCCCCAGCTCACTCAACCTTTCCTCATAAGACGCGCTCTCTAATCCAAGGCTGAAAGACCGGGTCCTGGAGAGCTGCTGTCGATGGCACAAGCTGATCACCTTGATGCCTGACACAAGAGTGTGGAAAAGAAAATGACCTGCATGGGTGGGGTCTTTGATTATGTCGGCTCTTTTACTGAGGCAGTGAGGAGTGTGGACAGAGTCCATGGAGGGGAGGCTGGTTCCCGTGACGTGCTGTGCTGTGTCCACAACTCTCTGTAGTTTCCTATGGCCATGGGCAGAGCAGTTGCCATAACCAAGCCATCGTGAAGGTAGGATGCACTCTGTGGGGCATTGGTAAAAACTGATGAGGGTCGCTGGTGGCATTCAAAGGTTGGAAGAACATGGGATTGAATGGGGTTGTTTGGAGAGCTGGCCTCAACTCAATGGGCTGCATGGTCTTTGCTTATGTAATAAGGAGCAAGAGAAAATTGAATAATATGTGAAATTCTATTCTGGAAGCAGAGCAATTCAAATTTAAAAGGCTACAAATGTCAGGAATTTAATGTAAATCCTGTTAACGAAAACAGAAAATGCTGGGAGTGCCAGTGAGTCAGGCAGCATCTGTAGAGAGAGGACCGGTTTCTGTCTCTCCACAGATCCTGAGATTCATTGGGTATATTTAAAGTGGAGGTTGATTAGTCAGGGTGTCAAAGGTTAGGGGGAAAATGCAGGAGAATGGGGTTGAGAGGGATAATAAATCAGCCATGATGGAATAGTGGGGTAGACTTGATGGGCAGAATAGCCCAATTCTGCTCCTATATCTTATGATCTTATGGTCTCACAACCAACAATGTCTCTTATTAACTCGCAGACATGCCCTCCAAACCAAGCAACATTCTGGTGAGGTCCTGAAGAAGGACCCATCTCTCCATGACCCATGACCCATGACCCTGTACTGAGGAAGGGAGCTTCATAGCTCGAGGAATAAGGCTTTATGTGGCATTGGTCAGACATCATTTGGAGTACTGTGAGCAGTTTTGGGCTCCTTATCTAAAAAGAATGTGCCAGCATTGGAGAGGGTCAAGAGGAGGTTCGCGAGAATGATCCCAGGAATGAAAGAGTTAATATATGAGGAGTGTTTGATCACTCTTGTCCTGTACTCAGTGGAGTTTAGAAGAATGAGGCAGGCAGGTTCTTATTGAAACCTACCAAATACTGAAAGGCCCCAGATGGAATGTATGTGGAGAAAATGTTTCCTATAGCGGGTGAGTCTGGAATCAGAGCACAACCTCAGAATAGAGGAACATCCCTTTAGAACAGAGATGAGGAGGGACTTGTTTAACCAGATAGACTCATAGAACGGTTCAGCACAGAAACAGTCCCTTCGGCCCATCTAGTCTGAGCTGAGCCATTTGAACGTGATGATCTGTGGAATTCATTGCCACATATGCTATGGAGCACAGTCACTGGGTATATTGAAAGCATCGGTTGATTGGTTATTGATTACTAAGGGAGTCAAAGTTTGCGGGGAGAAGGCAGGAGATTATGATTGAGAGGGATAATAAATCAGCCATGATGGAATGGCAGAGCAGACTAAATGGGCTGAATGGCCTAATTCTGCTCCCATTTGTTATGGTCTATGGACTTATGGGTTCCAGCAGTTTAATTTCAGATTTCCAGCATCTGCAGCTTCATTTTCAATAAGCTAATTTAGTGAAGGTGGTCACAATAATACCTCTGACATCCCCCTATACCTTCCTCCAAACAACTTAAAACTATTGTCCCTGGGAAAAAGTCTCTGACTGTCCATTTGATCTATGCCTCTTATCATCTTGTACAACTCTTTCAGGTCCACCTCTCATCTTCCTTTGCTTCACAGAAAAAAAGCCCGAGCTTTATGTCTCTCATACATAGTTGTCTCTCCAGTCCAGGGCAATTAGGGACGAGCAATAAATACTGGCATGTATGGAAGAAAAGAATGGGATGGGCTGACTGCTTTCTCTCTCATTAGTGCTCTTTCAAAAGGAACAGGATAAATGTGTGTATGTGTGTATATATATATATATATATAGAGAGAGAGAGAGAGAGAGAGAGAGAGAGAGAGGGTGGGGGGGAGAGGGAGAGGGAGATCCGGTGTTCTCTCAGTGGGACAGCAAGCAAACATGCCTCAGGTAGGGATCAATGGTAATGGGGTAGACACCAGGAATGAAAGGGTTAATATATGAGGAGTGTGTGATGTCCCTGGACCTGGACTTAATGGAGTTCAGATGGATGGGAGAGTGACAGATCTCATTGACACCTACTGGATATTGTAAGGCCTGGACAGAGTGAATGTGGAGAGGATGTTTCCTATAGTGGGGGAGTCTAGGACCAGAGGACACAGATAGAGTGGATGTGGAGGGGATGTTTCCTATAGTGGGGGAGTCTAGGACCAGAGGACACAGATAGAGTGGATGTGGAGAGGATGTTTCCTATAGTGGGGGAGTCTGAGACCAGAGGACACAGATAGAGTGGATGTGGAGAGGATATTTCCTATAGTGGGGGGGGGGGGGTCTAGGACCAGAGGACACAGACAGAGTGGATGTGGAGAGGATATTTCCTATAGTGGGGCAGTCTAGGACCAGAGGACACAGATAGAGTGGATGTGGAGAGGATGTTTCCTATAGTGGGGGAGTCTAGGACCAGAGGACACAGATAGAGTGGATGTGGAGAGGATGTTTCCTACAGTAGGGGAGTCTGGGACCAGAGGACACAGATAGAGTAGATGTGGAGGGGATGTTTCCTATAGTGGGGGAGTCTAGGACCAGAGGACACAGATAGAGTGGATGTGGAGAGGATGTTTCCTATAGTGGGGGAGTCTAGGACCAGAGGACACAGATAGAGTGGATGTGGAGAGGATGTTTCCTATAGTGGGGGAGTCTAGGACCAGAGGACACAGATAGAGTGGATGTGGAGGGGATGTTTCCTATAGTGGGGGAGTCTAGGACCAGAGGACACAGATAGTGGATGTGGAGAGGATGTTTCCTACAGTGGGGGAGTCTAGGACCAGAGGACACAGATAGAGTGGACGTGGAGAGGATGTTTCCTACAGTAGGGGAGTCTGGGACCAGAGGACACAGATAGAGTGGATGTGGAGGGGATGTTTCCTATAGTGGGGGAGTCTAGGACCAGAGGACAAAAATAGTGGATGTGGAGAGGATGTTTCCTACAGTAGGGGAGTCTGGGACCAGAGGACACAGATAGAGTGGATGTGGAGGGGATGTTTCCTATAGTGGGGGAGTCTAGGACCAGAGGACACAGATAGAGTGGATGTGGAGAGGATGTTTCCCATAGTGGGGGAGTCTAGGACCAGAGGACACAGATAGAGTGGATGTGGAGAGGATGTTTCCTATAGTGGGGGAGTCTGGGACCAGAGGACACAGATAGAGTGGATGTGGAGAGGATGTTTCCTACAGTAGGGGAGTCTAGGACCAGAGGGCACAGCCTCAGAATAGAGAGACATCCCTTTAGAACAGAGAGCAGGGGAGATTTCTTCAGCGAGTTGGTGTGGAGGCCACACCAATTTTCAGTTATTCGGGAGGTATGAGTGTGAGGGCAGCTTGTTGTTCTCGGTGTCGGATGTGGGAGATCCTGGAGTCTCCGAGCCTCCCGGACGTCCACATCTGCGCCAGGTGCGCCGAACTGCAGCTCCTGAGGGACCGAATTAGGGAACTGGAGCTGCAGCTCGATGACCTTCGCCTGGTCAGGGAGAGTGAGGAGGTGATAGAGAGGAGTTACAGGCAGGTGGTCACTCCGGGGCCACGGGAGGCAGATAGGTGGGTCACGATCAGGAAGGGGAAGGGGCAGGTACTAGAGAGTACCCCAGTGGCTGTACCCCTTGACAATAAGTACTCATGTTTGAGTACTGTTGGGGGGGACAGCCTACCTGGAGGAAGTGACAGTGGCCGGGCCTCCGGCACAGAGGACGGCCCTGTAGCTCAGAAGGGTAGGGATAGAAGAAAGAGGACCATAGTAATAGGGGACTCGATAGTCAGGGGTTCAGACAGGCGGTTCTGTGGAGGTGATCGGGAGTCCCGGATGGTAGTTTGCCTCCCTGGTGCCAGGGTCCGGGACGTTTCTGATCGCGTCCAAGATATCCTGAAGTGGGAGGGTGAGGAGCCAGAGGTCGTGGTACATGTAGGTACCAATGACATAGGTAGGAAAGGGGAAGAGGTCCTGAAACGAGAGTATAGGGAGTTAGGAAGGCAGTTAAGAAGAAGGACCGCAAAGGTAGTAATCTCGGGATTACTGCCTGTACCACGCGACAGTGAGAGTAGGAATGGAATTAGGTGGAGGATGAATGCGTGGTTGAGGGATTGGAGCAGGGGGCAGGGATTCAAGTTTCTGGATCATTGGGACCTCTTCTGGGGCAGGCGTGACCTGTTCAAGAAGGACGGGTTACACTTGAATCCTGGGGGGACCAATATCCTAGCGGGGAGGTTTGCTAGGGCTACGGGGCAGACTTTAAACTAGTAAGATGGGGGGGCGGAAATCAATTTGAGGAAACTAGGGGAGAGGAGGTTAGTTCACCAGTAGAGCAAGTAAGTAGACCGTGTGTGAGGGAGGACAGGCAGGTGATGGAGGAGGGATGCTCTCAGCCCGAAGTTGTAGGGGAGAAGAAAGAAAAGGATAATAAATTTGAATGCATTGCTAGGGATGAAAAGAGAGGAGGAGGTGGAGAGTATCTTAAATGTATCTATTTTAATGCTAGGAGCATTGTAAGAAAGGTGGATGAGCTTAAAGTGTGGATTGATACATGGAATTATGATGTTGTAGCTATTAGTGAAACATGGTTGCAGGAAGGGTGTGATTGGCAACTAAATATTCCTGGATTTAGTTGCTTCAGGTGTGATAGAGTAGGAGGGGCCAGAGGAGGAGGTGTTGCATTGCTTGTCCGAGAAAATCTTATGGCGGTGCTTTGGAAGGATAGATTACAGAGCTCCTCTAGGGAGGCTATTTGGGTGGAATTGAGGAATGGGAAAGGTGTAGTAACACTGATAGGAGTGTATTATAGGCCACCTAATGGGGAGCGTGAGTTGGAAGAGCAAATGTGTAAGGAGATAGCAGATATTTGTAGTAAACACAAGGTGGTGATTGTGGGAGATTTTAATTTTCCACACATAGATTGGGAAGCTCATTCTGTAAAAGGGCTGGATGGTTTAGAGTTTGTGAAATGTGTGCAGGATAGCTTTTTGCAACAATACATAGAAGTACCGACTAGAGATGGGGCAGTGTTGGATCTCCTGTTAGGGAATGCGATAGGTCAGCTGACAGATGTATGTGTTGGGGAGCACTTCGGGTCCAGTGATCACAATAGCATTAGCTTCAATATAATTATGGAGAAGGACAGGACTGGACCTAGAGTTGAGATTTTTGATTGGAGAAAGGCTAACTTTGAGGAGATGCGCAGGGATTTAGAGAGAGTGGAATGGGTCAAGTTGTTTTATGGGAAGGATGTAATAGAGAAATGGAGGTCATTTAAGGGTGAAATTATGAGGGTACAGAATCTTTATGTTCCTGTTCGGTTGAAAGGAAAGATTAAAGGTTTGAAAGCGCCATGGTTTTCAAGGGATATTAGAAACTTGGTTCGAAAAAAGAGGGATGTCTACAATAGATATAGGCAGCATGGAGTAAAGGAATTGCTCGAGGAATATAAAGAATGTAAAAGGAAACTTAAGAAAGAGATTAGAAAAGCTAAAAGAAGTTACGAGTTTGGTTTGGCAAATAAGGTGGAAGTAAATCCGAAAGGCTTCTACAGTTATATTAAAAGCAAGAGGATAGTGAGGGATAAAATTGGTCCCTTAGAGAATCAGGGTGGTCAGCTATGTGTGGAGCCGAGGGAGATGGGAGAGATTTTGAACGATTTCTTCTCTTCGGTATTCACTAAGGAGAAGGATATCGAATGGTGTAAGGTGTGGGAAACAAGTAAGGAAGTTATGGAACCTATGACAATTAAAGAGGTGGAAGTACTGGCGCTTTTAAGAAATTTAAAAGTGGATAAATCTCCGGGTCCTGACCGGATATTCCCCAGGACCTTGAGGGAAGTTTGTGTAGAGATAGCAGGAGCTCTGACGGAGATCTTTCAGATGTCATTAGAAACAGGGATTGTGCCGGAGGATTGGCGTATTGCTCATGTGGTTCCATTGTTTAAAAAGGGTTCTAGAAGTAAGCCTGGCAATTATAGACCTGTCAGTTTGACATCAGTGGTGGGTAAATTAATGGAAAGTATTCTTAGAGATAGTATTTATAATTATCTGGATAGACAGGATCTGATTAGGAGTAGCCAGCATGGATTTGTGCGTGGAAGGTCATGTTTGACAAACCTTATTGAATTTTTTGAAGTAGTTACGAGGAATGTTGACGAGGGTAAGGCAGTGGATGTAGTCTATATGGACTTCAGCAAGGCCTTTGACAAAGTTCCACATGGAAGGTTAGTTAAGAAGGTTCAGTCGTTAGGTATTAGTGCTGGAGTAATAAAATGGATTCAACAGTGGCTAGATGGGAGATGCCAGAGAGTAGTGGTGGATAATTGTTTATCGGGATGGAGGCCGGTGACTAGCGGGGTGCCTCAGGGATCTGTTTTGGGCCCAATGTTGTTTGTAATATACATAAATGATCTGGATGATGGGGTGGTAAATTGGATTAGTAAGTATGCTGATGATACTAAGGTAGGAGGTGTTGTGGATAATGAGGTGGGTTTTCAAAGCTTGCAGGGAGATTTATGCCGGTTAGAAGAATGGGCTGAACGTTGGCAGATGGAGTTTAATGCTGAGAAGTGTGAGGTTCTACATTTTGGCAGGAATAATCCAAATAGAACATACAGGGTAAATGGTAGGGCATTGAGGAATGCAGTGGAACAGAGAGATCTAGGAATAACAGTGCATAGTTCCCTGAAGGTGGAGTCTCATGTAGATAGGGTGGTGAAGAAGGCTTTTGGAACGCTGGCCTTTATAAATCAGAGCATTGAGTACAGAAGTTGGGATGTAATGTTAAAATTGTACAAGGCATTGGTAAGGCCAAATTTGGAATATTGTGTACAGTTCTGGTCACCGAATTATAGGAAAGATATCAATAAATTAGAGAGAGTGCAGAGACGATTTACTAGGATGTTACCAGGGTTTCAGCACTTAAGTTACAGAGAAAGGTTGAACAAGTTAGGTCTCTATTCATTGGAGCGTAGGAGGTTGAGGGGGGATTTGATCGAGGTATTTAAAATGTTGAGAGGGATAGATAGAGTTGACGTGAATAGGCTGTTTCCATTGAGAGTAGGGGAGATTCAAACGAGAGGACATGATTTGAGAGTTAGGGGGCAAAAGTTTAAGGGAAACACGAGGGGGTATTTCTTTACTCAGAGAGTGATAGCTGTGTGGAATGAGCTTCCTGTAGAAGTAGTAGAGGCCAGATCAGTTGTGTCATTTAAGGTAAAATTGGATAGGTATATGGATAGGAAAGGAGTGGAGGGTTATGGGCTGAGTGCGGGTAGGTGGGACTAGGTGAGATTAAGAGTTCGGCACGGACTAGGAGGGCCGGAATGGCCTGTTTCCGTGCTGTGATTGTTATATGGTTATATGGTTATAATGGGTTTGTTTAAGGCAGAGATTGATAGGTTCTTGATTGGCAAGGACATTAACAGTTACAGTGTGAAGGTGGGAGAATGGAGTTGAGAAGGAAATCACCAATGATGGAATACTGGAACAAACTCAATGGGCTGAATGGCCTAATTCTCATCCTATATCTTACAGACTGCTGGAGAATGCCCAGACACCTGTGGTGCTCTGCTACTGAATGAGGTGCAGGCTTACTGTGACCTGCCTCTGCCTTTCCAGCCTTCATAACCGTAGCTAATGAAGTGTGTCGGCCTCAGACTTCAAATTAACAATTGGCAAAGGCAACACTTTCGCTGTGTCCTCTTCACTTTTACACAGACAGACAGACTGATTGAGGCTGATAATTAACATCCCTGAGGTAAGCTGAAATGGGAGACGATGTTAATGGCTATTAAGATTGACATTGAATTACAGATTCAAGATTCAATATTGTTTAATGTCATTTCCAGGACACAAGTGTGAAGGAGAACAAAATAATTGTTACTCTGGATCTGATGCAGCACAAAAAACACAATAAATATAAATACAAAGATAGCTGATATAGATTGTATGCCCATGAAATGACGCTAGGTACAGGAGTGTGTGTACATAAGGAAGGAATGTGATCTAAGTGATTTTGACTGTGGAATGAGTATTGGTGCCAGTGAGAGTGGTTTGAGTGTGTCAGAAACTGCTGATCCCCTGGAATTTTCACATACAACAGTCTCTAGAATTTACAGAGAGAAACATAGAAAAATAGAAAATCTACAGCACAACACAAAGTTGTGCCGAACATGTCCCTACCTTAGAAATTTACCTATAGCCCTCTATTTTTCTAAGCTCCATGTACCTATCCAAAAGTCTCTTAAAGGACCCTATCGTATCCGCCTCCACCATCGTTGCCGGCAGCCCATTCCACACACTCACCACTCTCTGAGTAAAAAACTTACCCCTGACATCTCCTCTGTACCTACTCCCCAGCACCTTAAACCTGTGTCCTCTTGTGGCAACCATTTCAGCCCTGGGAAAAAGCCTCTGACTATCCACACAATCAATGCCTCTCATCATCTTATACACCTCTATCAGGTCACCTCTCATCGTCCATCACTCCAGAAAAGGCCGAGTTCACTCAACCTATTGTCATAAGGCATGTTCCCCAATCCAGGCAACATCCTTTAAATATCCTCTGCACCCTTTCTATGGCTTCCACATCCTTCCTGTAGTGAGGTGACCAGAACTGAGCACAGTACTCCAAGTGGGGTCTGACCAGGGTACTATATATCTGCAACATTACCTCTCGGCTCTGAAATTCAGTTCCACGATTGATGAAGGCCAATACACCGTATGCCTTCTTAACCACAGAGTCAACCTGCACAGCAGCTTTGAGTGTCCTATGGACTCGGACCCCAAGATCCCTCTGATCCTCCACACTGCCAAGAATCTTACCATTAATACTATATTCTGCCATCATATTTGACCTACGAAAATGAACCACTTCATGCTTATCTGGGTTGAACTCCATCTGCCACTTCTCAGCCCAGTTTTGCATCCTATCAATGTCCTGCTGTAACCTCTGACAGCCCTCCACACTATCCACAACACCTCCAACCTTTGTGTCAACAGCAAACTTACTAACCCATCCCTCCACTTCCTCATCCAGGTCATTTATAAAAATCACGAAGAGTAAGGGTCCCAGAACAGATCACTGAGGCACTCCACTGGTGACTGACCTCCATGCAGAATATGACCCGTCTACAACCACTCTTTGCCTTCTGTGGGCAAGACAGTTCTGGATCCACAAAGCAATGACCCCTTGGATCCCATGCCTCCTTACTTTCTCAATAAGCCTTGCATGGGGTACCTTATCAAATGCCTTGCTGAAATCCATATACACTACATCTACTGCTCTTCCTTCATCAATGTGTTGAGTCAGATCCTCAAAAAATTCAATCAGGCTCGTAAGGCACGATCTGCCCTTGACAAAGCCATGCTGACTATTCCTAATCATATTATACCTCTCTAAATGTTCATAAATCCTGCCTCTCAGGATCTTCTCCACCAACTTACCAACCCTGATAAAGGTTGACAACCCTGATAACCCTGGTGTAAAATAATAGAGCAAAAAACAAAAAAACACCCAGTGGGTGGCAGTTCTGTGAATGAAAACACCTTGTTAATGAGAGAGGTCGGGGAGAATGGCCAGACTGGGTCAAGCTGACAGGAAGGTGACAGTATCTCAAATAACCACACATTACAACAGTGGTGTGCAGAAGAGCATCTCTGAATGGACACCATGTTGAACCTGGAAGTGGATGGGCTACAGCAGCAGACAACCACAAACAAACATGTATTATGAATTTGCTGTGGTGTACTGGCATGACCGATCATGGAACGTAAAACGTACAGCACAGCAACATGCCCTTCAGCCCACAACATCATACCCAGCTAATGTCCAATTAAAATAACCCCTTTGAATTTTGGAATTTGAATTCTCTTTGAGTTTTTGAAGGGGTTGTTTCTCATGACCTGCCTGCACTTGCACCTCACCATCCTGGTTGCTGGTCTAAAACAAAAACACAAAATACTCAGCTTATCGAGCAGCATCCGTGGAGAGCAAAACAAGTGTTAACATTTCAGAAACACAAGGGGTTTCTGCAGATGCTAGAAATCCAGAGCAACACACACACAATGGTGGAGGAACTCAGCAGGACAGGCAGCATCTATGGAAATGAATGAGCAGTCGATGTTCTGGCTAACACCCTTCAAGACCGGAAAGGAAAGGGGGAAGTCACCAGGAAAAGAAGGTGAGGAGAGGGAAGGAGGATAAGCTGGAAGGTGATAAGTGAAGCCATATTGGTTGAAGTAAGAAACTGGGAGGTGATAGGTGGAAGAGTAAAAGGGCTAAAGAAAAAGGAATCTGATAGGAGAGAAGAGTGGATCATGGAAGAAAGAGAAGGAGGAGGGGTACCAGGGGGAGGTGAGATTAACATTTCAGGCTGAGGCCCGTCATCAGAACGAGGATGGAGAGAACACAGAGTTAGGTTTCAGATGTAGAGAGAGTGAAGGATGGATGGAAAGAACGAAGGGAATACATCTGATAGGGAGAGGATACTGGTTCCGGGTCAGAGGTCTATAGGAAGTGGAAAGTCCCATGATGCCCAATAGCCTTCCCCACCCAGGTCACCACTGTTTGAGGTCCGTTTGGAGCGTAGAAGGTTGAGGGGGGACTTGATGGAGGTATTTAAAATTATGAGGGGGATACATAGAGTTGACATGGATAGGCTTTTTCCATTGAGAGTAGGGGAGATTCAAACAAGAGGACATGAGTTGAGAGTTAAGGGGCAAAAATTTAGGGGTAACAAGAGGGGGAACTTCTTTACTCAGAGAGTGGTAGCTGTGTGGAACGAGCTTCCAGTAGAAGTGGTAGAGGCAGGTTCGATTTTGTCATTTAAAAAAAATTGGGTAGGTATATGGACAGGAAAGGAATGGAGGGTTATGGGCTGAGTGCAGGTCGGTGGGACTAGGTGAGAGTAAGCGTTCGGCACGGACTAGAAGGGCCGAGATGGCCTGGTTCCGTGCTGTAATTGTTATATGGTTTAATATGGTTTGAGTCCACAGGTCGATGCCCAAAGGTCAAATCTGGTGCAACCTGGAGCACACAACTGAAGTTTGAAGTCTATAGCATGGTGAGTCTGGAGGTAGAAACTTGTAGGCTGAAGATCAAGAGTAGAGACCAGATGGAGTCACAGGGATGCAAATGATTCATGAGGGCCTGGTCACTGGGGTTGGAGGTCCTTGTAAGTTCAGTAGCCAAGGCATAAAGGTCAAACACATGACAGGTGAGGCCTGGAGTGAAGTCTGAAGTTGCACCTTTAATGTTTGTGAGTCTGAAGGTCGGGACACAAGGACTGGAGGCCTGTAGGTGGCCTGTTCCAGGCTTGGAGACCTGTCTGTGTGTGTGAGTGGCTGGGGGATGGGAAAAGGGCTTGTTTGTCCTGTCATTTTGTTGTTGCTGGTGTTGTTCTCCTGAACATGATGGACATACTGTGTTGGGGCCGGAATGGTGCTGGCTTCCCCAACACAACTCTCCGACTGGGTTGGCTGTTAACACAAGTGCCACATTGTTTCAATGCACATGCAAATCAAAATGGCTGTGGTGATGCGTCTCGTGTGGTAGTGTAGTGCTTGTCACTCTCACTTTTAGCAGCCTTGTGGAAAGGAGAGCTGGATGTGTAATTCTCTCTCTACCTCTCCAACAGCAAGCACAGGTAGTGCCTCCTTGTTGGCGACACACCGAAACTGAACTCCTTTCAGAGTCCAGCTGAAGCACGGAGGACGGGCAGCAGGTCTGGCCCCTGCACATGTAGCACGCAGGCCCAACGGTGTGTGTGAGATGCCCTGGTGGTCATGAATCAGGTCCCCAGCTATGGGTAAATAGCCCCACTGCCTTGTAGGCAGCCTCTGGAGAGACGAAGGCTATGGAGTAAACTCAGACAGCTGAACGTCCTTCCAGCAGCTCTTGCAGCCACAGACTTTCCTTTGGACTACACTGGAGAGGCCAAGAGGGGGATCTTGACCACTGGGCATCTCAGGATCTCCATACCTTCCACCCAGGCTTATGGCGATGATCATCACCCATTGTCCTTCGAGACAGATGGATGCCAACCACCACATGTGAATCTGAATCTGATTGTAAAAGAGGGGTGTAAGTCAGTCAGGGGAACCTTCTGTCACGGTGTGCATTGGCAGACGGCTGAACCCAGGTGTGAAGGAATGAGAGATTCCCTTGTAAAGGCAGAAACAAGAGTTGATTCACAGGAACTGAACATTGGAGGCTTGACTGAGTGACTCTGTGAGATGAATCATTGTCCAAATACAAGGCCCCCCACGACAAGTGCTAATTGGGAAACCTCTTTAAATAATCACAGTATGCTGAAAACCCGTGCCAGTCGAAATAAACTCAACAAAACTAAACTGAAAGCAGGAGGGCTTAACGATTCTAAAAGATAATAAATAAATATTATTGAGAACGTGAGTTGTAGAGCACTTGAAAGTGAGTCCATAAGCTGGAGAATCAGTTCGTTGTTGTGTTGAGTGAACTTATCCCCTCTTGTTAAAAAGCCTGATGGTCGAGGGGTAATAACTTCCTGAACCTGGTTGTGCAGCTCCTGAGGCTCCTGTACCTCCTTCTTGATGGTAGCAGTCTGAAGTGTAGAGCCTGTCATGGTGAGGATCAAAACCCGTACCTGTTTATTTATAACTACTAAATCAACACACTTTCAATTGTCTCACCTTGCCCGCTGACTCAATCCCTGCATGCTGCACCATCAATAAATCTTGCAAGAATTTGGCACTGCATACTTGGCACATTGTAGAAGAGTTGTGCAACTTTGTATGCTTGAGAGTCTGTTGCAGAGACTGGAGGGCTTCAATTATAAGGAGAGACTAGACTGCTTTCCCTGCAATGAAGGAGACTGAGCGACAATTTGAGGGGTATAGATAGTTGATAGTCACAGTCTTATTACCAGAGCAGAGGAGATAAAACTAGAGGGAATCTACAAGGAGCACCTTCAGAGGAAAGCAGCTTCCTACCACCAAAGTCATGCTGTCTTCTTGCTGCTCCCATTGGGAAAGCAGCACAGGAGCCTCAGGACTCACACCACCAGGTTCAGCGACAGTCATTACCCCTCAACCGTCAGGCTCCTGAACCAGAGGGGATAACTTCACTCACACCACCAGGTTCAGCGACAATCATTACCCCTCAACCATCAGGCTCCTGAACCACAGGGGATAACTTCACTCACACCACCAGGTTCAGCGACAGTCATTACCCCTCAACCGTCAGGCTCCTGAACCAGAGGGGATAACTTCACTCACACCACCAGGTTCAGCGACAATCATTACCCCTCAACCGTCAGGCTCCTGAACCAGAGGGGATAACTTCACTCACACCACCAGGTTCAGCGACAATCATTACCCCTCAACCGTCAGGCTCCTGAACCAGAGGGGATAACTTCACTCACACCACCAGGTTCAGCGACAGTCATTACCCCTCAACCGTCAGGCTCCTGAACCACAGGGGATAACTTCACTCACACCACCAGGTTCAGCACAGTCATTACCCCTCAACCATCAGGCTCCTGAACCAGAGGGGATAACTTCACCCAACTTCACTCACACCAACACTGAGCTGTTCCCACAACCTATGGACTCACTTTCAAAGACTCTTCATTTCATGTTCTTGATAATTATTGCTTATTTATTTATTATTGTAATGTTTTTCTTTTGTATTTGCACAGTTTGCTGTTTTCTGCATTCTAATTGAACATCAAAGTTGGGTGGTCGTTCTTTGATTCTGTTATGGTTATTATTCTATAGGTTTACTGAGTACGCCCACAAGAAAATGAATAAGGTATCATATAGGTACTTTGCTAATAAATACACTTTGAACTTTGAACATTTTATAGGTTCCAGATGTGAGGATAGTGTGATAGAGTCATAGGGAAATACAGCACAGAAAGATTGAAAAGAACCCTGGCCATATGGAATGAGAAGCCCGAGGAAGGGGTAGAGGCAGGTTGTTAAAATGTGTATTATATGACCAAAGCAAACAATGGCTGAAGTTGCTTAGCACTTTAGTGCAAGAGTGTTTATTAGGTGCATCAAAAATCAAACACAAAAATTAGCAAAAATAGTGAAAAGAAAGCTGTTAATATTTACAAAAGGATATCTACCAGAAAACACAATAATAGTTCCGTATTTATATTCTTGTCCAGTGTGGCTCAAATCAAATCAAGTTTAATTATCATTCAACCACACATGGATACAGCCAAATGAAACAGTGTTTCTCTGGGGCCAACAGCAAAACATACACAGCACATTCAAAACGGCGAGCAAAAATAACCCATAGTCACACAAAACACGCATATGTGGTCCAAGGCCCTGAGCGACGTATCCCACAAATTGATGGTACAATTCCAGGCCATCCAGCCTGTCATTCCAACAATCAAACACTAGAGGGCAGCACTGACAACAAAGGCCAGTCCCCAACTGAGCACGGACGCCATGCTACACCACCTTCAGTGTACCCACCTGGATTACAGTAGCAGGCAAATTCGCAGCTTGAGACCCAGTCCTTGCTATAACTGAGGCTACACAGCTCCCACGCCACCTGTCTCGCCACTAAACAAGGGAAACGGGCCTGTGGCATCTTACGTTATCAATGTCCAACAGGGTTTTGCGGTCATAAGGAAAACACCCAAGACAGTCACTCCGATAGCTTCGAGTAGCTGGCAGCACCCTGGTCAGCTCCTCTAAACCCAGTCCAGCTCCCTTGAGCATTCCGGCTGCCTCTTCTGATCAATGACCACCTCACTGATGCAGTAGACCTGCTGTACCCGAAGTTCTTGGAGTCCAGTATAATCTAGCGACTATAAAAAACGTATTTAATAAAGAAAAAGCACCTTTGGTTGGCCCCCGGGAGGCCGCTGCATCTGAACATGCCACCATTTTACTGTAAGAACTCCTGGCAGCCCCAGTCTCTCTCTCTCTTACTGAGCACAATCTTTAACTACCAACAAAGTTAACTTGATGCATGAATCAGAATATGATGCACCGCACAGTGTCATTACAATCATATTACAAAATAAACAGAAGAATCTCCCTTAAGTACAGACTACAGACAACATATACGCATTTACACATCCCCACGGCTAAAGGAATGGAAAATTCCAACATGTATGACGTGAAAGGCAACAAAAAGCCAATCGGACGCGCATCAACTCGGTTTGGGACCCATTTTGAGACGATACAGGGGAAGACATTGAAGTGCGCAACTCAGCACGACAACAGCAAGGAAATGTTTGTGTGTGTGAGGGGTACGTTTATCGAGTGCTCTCCATCACTTAGTTGCAATACATTGTAGCTGCATCTGCCACATATAAATTCACCTACTTGCTCTCTGCCAATGACTCTACAAATCATGTTCTCAGTATTATTTAATGCTTCATGAGCACGACTTGTTTTCCTTTTCATATTAGTTGCCTTTTTAGGTATAGTTTTTCATGAATTCCATTGTATTTATTTATTTTCCTGCAAATGCCTGCAAGGCAATTGATCTCAAGGTGATAAGATCACTCAGTGGCCACTTTATTAGGTACCCCTGTGTACCTGCTCATTAATGCAAATATCTTATCAGCCAATCACATGGCAGCGTGTCAATGCACAAAAGCATGGTCAAGAGGTTCAGCTGATGTTTAGACTAAATATCAGAGGGGGGAAAAATGTGATCTAAATGACTTTGACGGGGGTGGTTTGACTATCTCAGAAACCTCTGATCTCCTGGGATTTTCACACACAGCCGTCTCCGGAATTTACAGAGACTGATGCAAAAAGCAAAAAAAAATCCAGTGAGCGGCAGTTCCGTGGGCAAATACGCCTTGTTAATGAGAGAGGTCAGGGGAGAACGGCCAGACTGGTTCAAGCTGACAGCAACTCAGATAAGCACGTGTTACGACAGTGGTGTGCAGAAGAGCATCTCTGAATGTACAGCACATCGAACTTTGAAGTGGATGGGCTACAGCAGCAGGACATCACACCGGGTTCCACTCCTGTGGCCACTTTATTAGTTACAGCAGGTACTTAATAAAGAGTTCACTGAAAGTACGTACTTTGATAATACATTAGAATTAAAAAGACTTTGGGACAGGCACATGGACAGGAACAGCTTACAGGCAAATGGGTCAAGACAGATTTGTTGAGCAGACGAGTTGCGCAGAAGGGCCTGCTTTTGACCTCTATAACTCCGTGACTCCATTGTCCTTGCTCATGTTCTCCAATGGCAATTTGCACCTGCAACTCGGTTTGGTTTCTCTGGACCACTGGAGGCTGACGGGAGGTCCGATAAATGTCTACAAGATTGTGAGAGGCGTAGACAGAGTGGACGGGGAGTATTTGTATCCAAGGGCTGAAATCTCTAATACCAGAGGCATGCATTGGAGGTGAGAGGGGGTAGGTTCAAGGGGGATGTGAGGTGTAAGTTTTTTACACAGAGAGGGGTGGGTGCCTGGAATGCGCTGCCTGTGGTGGTGTAGAGGCAGATACATTAGAGGCTTTTAAGAGATGGGGCAAGGATAGAAGGAAGATGGAGGGATATGGGTGTGTTTTAAGTAAGAGGGATTTGTGTTAGCTTGTATTTAATTTGCTTTTTGGCTGGTATGGTACAACATAGTGGGCCGAATGGCCTGTTTCTGTGCTGTACTATTGTATGCTCTATGTTGCTCCTTCAGGTAACAGCCCAGGTGTCATCACACAGACACAGACATGTCAGGCAGTAGGATGCTGTCTGGATTAGAGAGCGCGTCTTATGAGGAAAGGTTGAGTGAGCTGGGGATTTTCTCCTTGGAGCGACGAAGGATGAGAGGTGACCTGATAGAGGTGTAAAAGATGATAAGAGGCATTGATAAAGTGGATAGTCAGAAACTGTTTCTCAGGGCAGAAATGGCCAGTTCAAGGGGCATAATTATAAGGTGATTGGAGGAAAGTATAGGGGCAAATGTCAGAGGTAGGTTTTTTTTACACAGAGAGTGGTGGGTGTGTGGAACACCCTGTCAGGGTAGTGGTAAAGGCAGATACATTTAACAGACTCTTAGGCACACGGATGATATAAAAATGGAGGTCGATGTGGGGAAGAAGGGTTAGATGAATTTAGAGTAGGTTAAAGGGTCAGCACAACACTGTGGGACAAATGGCCTGTATTGTGCTGTAATATTCTATGCTCTGTTTCTCAACGTCCTCGTCTCCTGCATGTAGTGATTCAGCTGACCTTTGACTCTTTCCTCTGATCCCCTGCACCTTCCCCTGGGGGATCATCATCATTATGTGATGTGTTGTATGACTTGGTGATCAGGATCTTTGATCATGAATGTTCTTGGCAACGCTTTCTGCAGAAATGGTTTGCCATTGCCTTCTTCTGGGCCGGGTCTTTACAAGACGGGTGACCCCCAGCCATTATCAATACTCCTTAGAGACTGTCTACCTGCTGTCCAGGCCCAGAGCATATTAATGCGACAGGGCCCGGGTCTATCGCAAGGAACGACCCCATGTTGGATGCCAGGCCAGGTGGATGGAAAAGGTGCCAGGACAGGAGGCGAGAATCGGGCTAGTTCAGCTCACTGCTCCACAGTGATTACGTCGCTCGGTGTTTACATCGCTCGGTGTTTACGTCGCTCGGTGTTAACGTTGTTCGGTGTTTACATCGTTTGGTGTTTACGTTGCTCGGTGTTAACGTTGTTCGGTGTTTACGTTGCTCGGTCTTTACGTCACTCGGTGTTTATGTCATTCGGTGTTTACGTCGTTCGGTGTTTACGTCGCTCGGTGTTTACGTCGCTCGGTGTTTACGTTGTTCGGCATTTACATCGCTCGGTGTTTACGTAGTTCGCTGTTTATGTCACTCGATGTTTACGTTGCTTGGTGTTTACGCGCTCGTTGTTTACATTGTTCGGTGTTTACGTTGTTCAGCGTTTACATTGCTCGGTGTTTACGATGTTCGGCGTTAAGGTCACTCGGTGTTTACGTTGCTCAGCGTTAACGTTGTCTGGTGTTTATGTTGCTTGGTGTTTACGTCGCTCAGTGTTTACGTCATTTGTTGTTTACGTCGCTCAGTGTTAACTTCGCTCGGTGTTTACGTCGCTCGGTGTTTACGTTGCTCGGTGTTTACGTAGTTTGGTGTTTACGTCGCTCAGTGTTTACGTCATTCGTTGTTTACGTCGCTCGGTGTTTACGTTGTTCAGTGTTTACGTCACTCAGTGTTTATGTCGCTCGGTGTTTTCGTTGTTCGGTGTTTATGTCGCTCAGTGTTTACGTTGCTCAGTGTTTATGTTGCGGTGCTTACGTAGTTTGGTGTTTACGTCGCTCGGTGTTTATGTTGCTCAGTGTTTACGTCGCTCGGTGTTTACGTTGCTCGGTGTTTACGTTGCTCAGTGTTTACGTTGCTCGGTGTTTACGTCGCTCGGTGTTTACGTCGCTCGGTGTTTACGTCGCTCGGTGTTTACGTTGCTCGGTGTTTACGTAGTTTGGTGTTTACGTCGCTCAGTGTTTACGTCATTCGTTGTTTACGTCGCTCGGTGTTTACGTTGTTCAGTGTTTACGTCACTCAGTGTTTATGTTGCTCGGTGTTTTCGTTGTTCGGTGTTTATGTCGCTCAGTGTTTACGTTGCTCAGTGTTTATGTTGCGGTGTTTACGTAGTTTGGTGTTTACGTCGCTCGGTGTTTATGTTGCTCAGTGTTTACGTCGCTCGGTGTTTACGTTGCTCAGTGTTTACGTTGCTCGGTGTTTACGTCGCTCGGTGTTTACGTCGCTCGATGTTTACGTCGCTCGGTGTTTACGTCGCTCGGTGTTTACGTTGCTCGGTGTTTACGTTGCTCGGTGTTTACGTCGCTCGGTGTTTACGTGGCTCGGTGTTTACGTCGCTCGGTGTTTACGTCATTCGGTGTTTACGTTGCTTGGTGCTGAACGGAAGCTGAGGCTGTGGCCTGCTCCGACTGCTCTGTGTATGGACTCCTTTTTGTTCTGAATACTCTTTGCTTACACTTGTTGTTTGCACAGTTGGGTTTGGTTGAGCGAAGTAGGGCTTTTCCCTCTAGAACAGGGTTCCCATCCTCAGGCCCACAGACCCCTTGCTTAATGGTATTGGACCATGGCATGCCAAGTCTTGGACCCTCTGCCTTGGAGTGAGGAGGTGGGGGTAATGAGTGGGGACATGATAGAGGTGCACACAGTGATAAGAGGTATAGATTGAGTGAACAGCCAGAGACACTTTCCCAGGGCAGAAAAATTTTAAAGTGTTTGCCAGAAAATATAGGGGGGAGGTCTTTTACACTGTGAGTGTTGTGATGAGTGTGTGGAACAACCCCCCCCCCCCCCCCAGGTGGTGGTAGGAGCAAATATTAAGATAGCCACATGGATGAAACTAAAATGGAGGGTTAAGTGGAAGGGAAAGGTTAGATTGATCTTGTAGGGTTAGCACAACAATGTGGGCTGAAGGGCCTGTACTGTTCTATGTCCTATGTGGCCCAGGGTTTCCGAGGCATGATTATTGGTAGTGAATGATACAGGTGCACTGTAAGCAGTGACTCACTGCTGGACCCCCACTGAAGATGGAATTACCTGGCGTGTGTACAGCAATGCACCTAAAGCTCTTACCAGTAGTTAATTTAATTTTCTGAGCAGGTGAGGCTCCTGACTGAATCCTAACCTGTCATTACGCACACCCACTGCCGAGGCTCCACCTATAATTTCAGCTGTCACACTTCAGCAGACTCTGAAAGCCGGGTCAGCAGAGTGACAGGATGTGCAAAACACACCCCGGACTCTCCTCTTCTACAAAATAACACAGAGCTGATCAGACGGAGGTTTATAACATTGTGAGAGGCATAGAGTAGGCAGACAGTATCCTTTCCCTTGGGGTGCAATCTCTAATACCAGAGGGTATTAGATGAACAATAGTTTCATTAACTACTTACAGTTTCAAATGAAAATACAGTTTTTACTATCTACAACACACTCAAACGCCTGGGAGGTACACCGTGCTCCGCAATCCCCCGCTGTGTCCATAGAGACCGTGTGTTCCTTCCCCAAGGTCAGCCGGGCACAGACGTCACCCCAGACAGGGGCAGGTAACCAACTCAGGCAGACCCTTTGACCCAACCCACCCACTTGCTCTTCCCCCGTCCCCCTGAGGGAAGAGTCCCGCTCTATGCCTACAAACTTTACAAAGTGCAGGCAGTGGAAACCTGAAACAAGAAGAGTGTTGGCAACACTCAGCAGTTCATGCAGCATCTGTCGCTCGAGAAACCATCAGAGTTTCAGATCTGCGAGAGAGAAAGGGAAGTTAGTTCAGGCCAAGGGCCACTGCACTTCAGGATTAAAACACAATGTCAGGGACTGGTCCCAGAGCAGATCAAAATGAACAATTTCCTTCCGGAAGTCCAGAGAAGGTTTCCAGGAATGATCCCGGGGATGAAAAGGTTAATGATGGCTCTGAACCTGTACTCAGTGGAGTTTAAAAGAAAGAGGGGGTCTCGTTGAAATACTAAAACACCCAGGTCTAATGGACATAAGACCATGAGACACAGGGGCAGAATTAGGCCATTTGGCCCATCGAGTCTACTCCGCCATTCAATCATGGCTGATCCTTTTCCCCCTCCTCAGCCCCAGTTCCCAGCCTTCCCCCGTAACCTTTGATGCTGTGTCCAATCAAAATCCAATCAAGCTCTGCCTTAAATACACCCTACGACCTGACTCCGCAGCTGCCTGTGTAACAAATTTCACAAATTCACCACCCTCTGGCTAAAGTAATTTCTTCCATCTCTGTTTTAAATGGACGCCCCCCTATCCTAGACTCCCCCCACCGTGAGAAACATCCTTTCCACATCTGTTCTGTCTGGGCCTTTCAACATTCGAAAGTTTTCAATGAGATCCCCTTCATTCTTCTAAATTCCAATGAGTACAGACCCAGAACCATCAAATGTTCCTCGTATGATAACCCTTTCATTCCCAGAACCATCCTTGTGAACCTCCTCTGAACCCTCTCCAATGCCAGCACATCTTTGCACAGACGAGGAGCCCACAACTGTTCACAATACTCAAGGTGAGGCCTCACCAGTGCCTTGTAAAACCTCAGCATCACATTGTTGCTTCCAGTCAGGAATCAGTCCTGCTAATCTTAATATTAAATACTTTGTAAGATTACGTGCATTATTACTGAATACATTGAGCTGATTTTAAATGAAATTCTGTGCAGATAAATGGAAAGAATGTTTCCTATAATGGGGAGTCTAGAACCTGAGGGTACAGCCTCAGAATAGGTCGTCTCTTTCGAACATAGGTGTTGGGGTGGAGATACGTCTCCACCAAAGGAGGTGTAAGGCGCTCCTTCCCTCCGCTATCCTACAGGTCACCCTCGGGCAAGGTGACGCACCTGCTTAGCCCACCTGATCAGTGTCACGTGAAGTCACTGGAGCAGGTGTTGGATGGTCATATGAACAGCTTGTGCATATCACAAGCCCTGGTTATGCGACCACTGACACCAGGCAGACAATCTCTGAAGGGTATTGATAATGGTTGGGGTCACCCGTCTTGTAAAGACATTGTACAGGAGAAGGCAATGGCAAACCACTTCTGTGGAAAAATTTGCCAAGAACAATCATAGTCGTGGAAAGACCATGATCGCCCACGTCATATGACAAGTCATAGTGAATGACTTTTGGAAAGAGATGAGGAATTTCTTTAACCAGAGGGCACTGAATCTGTGGAATTGCTGTGGAGGCCAAGTCATTGAGTGTATTTAAAGTGGAGATTGATGGGTTCTTGACTGATCAGGGCATCAAAGGCTATGGGGAGAAGGCAGGAGATTATGGTTGAGAGGGATAATAAATCATAGTCATTGAAAGGCAGAGGGCACTCGATGGACCGAATAGCCTAATTCTGCCTCATTGTCCTTGGATCGATGTTACAGCAGCTAACCACAGGGAGACAGATTTACAGAGTAATAATATGCAGAAACAGACCTGTTGGTCCAAAACTTCTGCCAATCAAGATGCCTATCTGAGCTGGTCCTATCTGCCTGTATTCAGCCCACATCCCTCCAAACCTCACCTATCTATATATCCGTCCAGATATCTTTTCAACATTGTAATTGTACCTGCCAATGTAAATTATGACTTGACAATTATTGTCATTATTGTACCTGTCTCAACCATATTAGCTGCAGCTCGTTCTGTATTCTCTGTAACTTGGGGCTCAAGTGCACCTGATGTGAGAGGGGAGTAATTCCTTATCTAACTTTAAAATAAAAGAGATGGTTGTTGACTTCAGGAGAGTATGGAGCAGCCACTCTCCACTGAACATTGACGGCTCCTCTGTTGAGATTGTTAAGAGCACCTAATTTCTTGGTGTTCACCTGGCGGAGAATCTCACCTGGTCCCTCAACACCAGCTCCATAGCCAAGAAAGCCCAGCAGCGTCTCTACTTTCTGCGAAGGCTGAGGAAAGTTCATCTCCCACACCCCCATCCTCATCACATTCTACAGGGGTTGTATTGAGAGCATCCTGAGCAGCTGCATCACTGCCTGGTTCGGGAATTGCACCGTCTCGGATCGCAAGACCCTGCAGCGGATAGTGAGGTCAGCTGAGAAGATCATCGGGGTCTCTCTTCCCACTATTACAAACATTTACACCACATGCTGCACCCGCAAAGCTAACAGTATTGTGAAGGACCCCACGCACCCCTCACACAAACTCTTCTCCCTCCTGCCGTCTGGGAAAAGGTACTGAAGCATTCGGGCTCTCACGACCAGACTGTGCAACAGTTTCTTCCCCTAAGCCATCAGACTCCTCAATACCCAGAGTCTAGACTGACATCTACATCATTTATTTTTATATTGTAATTTGTCCTCTATTGTCTTGTTTATTAATTGTTGTACTGCCCTGCACTGTTTTGTGCACTTTATGTAGTCCTGTGTAGGTCTGTAGTCTAGTGTAGTTTTCATGTTGTTTTATGTAGTCTAGTGTAGCCTTGTGCTGTCTCACATAGTCTAGTGTAGTTTTGTGTTGTTTCTTGTAGCACCAAGGTCTTGGAGGAATGTTGTTTTGTTTTTACTGTTTACTGTACCAGCAGGAGGCTAAGCAGGTGCTACACTTTGCCCAAGGGTGACCTGCAGGCTAGTGGAAAGAAGGAACGTCTTACACCTCTTTTGGTAGAGACGTATCTCCACCCCAGCACTTGTGCCTCCTTATACACCTCTATCAAGTCACCTCTCATCCTCCATTGCTCCAAAGAGAAAAGCCCTAGCTCACTCAGCCTATCCTGATAAGACATGGTCACTATTAAAGGCAACATCTTGGTGATTCTCCTCTGCATGCTCTGTAAAGTTTCCACATTCTTCCTATAATGCGGCATCCCGAATAGAACACACCTATAGACAGTAGAAATCTCCCTTGGTATGATGCTATGAATGTTGGGTTGGAATGCAATGTGACTGAAACCATAGCGACGATCCCTCAACATCATGGCCCCTGACATCACAATCACACACGGTTCACCACCATGTGGAAACCATCAAAAGACTCAACAGAACCAAGATGTCTGTGGGTCTGTGCTGCCTTTTGAAGAACTCCCTGCCCCACAAAGTGCGGAGATGCCTCGATGCAAGGCTGTTCCAGCTTCGGGGTACAGAAGGTCGGAAGATGTCCAGTGGATCGATACGAGACAGTGGAGGCATCTTTGCAAAAAGGGAAGAGGCACTGGAGGAAATGTACTTCAGGAAAAGGGAGAAGGAGCTGATTGACTCACTGAAGTCCCACCACGAGGAACAGATAACAGCTCAGCATAGGGAGATTAAACGTCTACAGGAAGCCATTAAATGGCATAAGTCTAAACTGGAAGAACTTGAAGATAAGAAATCGTCATCAAAGTAATTACACCAAAGGACCCACAGCTCATGGAGAGCCCTCAGTATTGTACAAAATCAGGGTGTGTTCTTTGAATAAATTTCATCTTTTCAAACACCAAAGGCAGTGATATGGGATCAATAATAAACATCAGGCATCAGAGTGACAGAAATTGATTCACTGGGTCACACTCAGATTTATTTATCATATGTGTGTGTGTGTGTACATTGAAACATACAGCGGAGAGGGTCCAGAGGAAATTCACAACAATGAACGTAAGGGTAATGTATGAAGAGCATTTGATGGCTCCTGGCCTGTATACGGTGGAGTTTAAAAGAATGGGGGGTGGGGGTCTCATTGAAACCTATCAAATGCTTAAGGGCCCACAGAGAGTGGACGTGGAGAGGATGTTTCCTATAGAAGCAGAATCAGAATTGGGTTTAATATCAGTGGCATACGTCATGAAATTTGTTCCTATAGAGGGGGCGTCTAGAACCAGAGGACACACTCAAAATATAGGGACATCGATTTAGAACAGAGATGAGGAGGAATTTCTTCAGCCAGAGAGAAATCTGTGGAATTCATCACCGCAAACAGTTGTGGAGGCCAATCCTTTGGGTATATTTAAAGTGGAAGGAGGTAGGGTCGTGATTAGTCAGGGTGTCAAAGTTTACAGGGAGAAAGCAGGAGAATAGGGTTGAGAGGGATAATATATCAGCCACGAAGCTGACTCGCAAGATCAAACAGCCTAATTCTGCTCCCATGTCCGTTTGTCTTCATGTCTAATTTTGATCATCATTTGCAACATGCCAGGGACAGTCCTTGTGCTTACTAACCCTAACCAGTTCGTCTTGGAATGTGCGACGGAACCGGAGCACATGGAGAAAATCCATCAGGCCATAGAAACATGGAAAACCTACATCACAATACAGACCCTTTGGCCCACAAAGTTGTGCTGAACATGTCCCTAACTTAGAACTACCCAGGCTTACCCATAGCCCTCTATTTTTCTAAGCTCCATGTATCCATCCAGGAGTCTCTTAAAAGACCCTATCGTTTCCGCCTCTCCCACTGCCGCCGGCAGCCCATTCCACACACTCACCACTCTGAGTAAAAAACTTACCCCTGACATCTCCTCTGTACCTACTTCCAAGCACCTTAAAACTGTGGCCTCTCATGTTAGCCATTTCAGCCCTGGGAAAAAGCCTCTGACTATCCACACAATCAATGCCTCTCGTTATCTTGTACACCACTATCAGGTCACCTCTCATCCTCTGTCACTCCAAGGAAAAACAGGCCGAGTTCACTCAACTTATTCTCATAAGGCATGCTCCCCAATCCAGCCAATCCATGCTCCCCAATCCCTCCGGGAGAAGGTTCGGGAGCTTGAAGATTCATACGGCCAGATTTGGGAACAGCTTCTTTCCAACTGTGTTAAGACTGCTGACCGGATCCTGACCCGGATCTGGGCCGTACCTTCCAAATATCCAGACCTGACTTGCACTACCTTACTTTACCTTTTCTAATTATGATTTATGATTGAAGTTTTTATTATATTTACTTTGATTTGTACTTCAGGGAGCGTGAAGCGCAGAATCAAATATCACTGTGATGATTGTACACTCTAGTATCAATTGTTTGGTGACAATAAAGTAAAGTAAATCTCCTCTGCACTCTATGGTTTCCACATCCTTCCTGTAGTGTGGCGACCAGAACTGAGCACAGTACTCCAAGTGGGGTCTAGCCAGGGTCCTATATAGCTGCAATATTACCTCTCACCTCTTAAACTCAATCCCATGATTGATGAAGGCCAATGCACCGTACGCCATATTAACCACAGAGTCAACCTGCGTAGCAGCTTTGAGTGTCCTATGGACTCGGACCCCAAGATCCCTCTGATCCTCCACACCGCCAAGAGTCTTACCATTAATACTATATCCTGCCATCGTATTTGACCTACCAAAATGAACCACCCCACACTTACCTGGGTTGAAGTCCATCTGCCACTTCTCAGCCCAGTTTTGCATCCTATCAATGTCCCGCTGTAACCTCTGACAGCCCTCCACACGATCTACAACACCTCCAACCTTTGTGTCATCAGCAAACTTACTAACCCATCCCTCCATCCAGGATCCTTCCTCATCCAGGTCATTTATAAAAATCACGAAGAGTAGGGGTCCCGGAGCAGGGAGAGTGTACAAATCGTGGTGGGAATCAGATCCCAATCAGTGATTGTTGGCACGGTAAAACGATTTCGCTGCTATGTTATCGTACTGCCCGATACAGGAACTCTCAAATAATGGTGTGCGTGAGCCTCTTGCTACCTCAGTAAAGCAGCTAACACCCACCCCGGTCATCCTCTCTGCTCCTCCCTCTGTAGTGAGATGCTGAAGATGTTCTATAGGTCAGTTGTGGAGAGCGCCCTCTTCTTTGTGGTGGCGTGTTGGGGAGGCAGCATTAAGAAGAGGGACGCCTCACGTCTTAATAAGCTGGTAAGGAAGGCGGGCTCTGTCGTGGGCAAAGTACTGGAGAGTATAACATCGGTAGCTGAGCGAAGGGCGCTGAGTAGGCTACGGTCAATTATGGAAAACCCTGAACATCCTCTACATAGCACCATCCAGAGACAGAGAAGCAGTTTCAGCGACAGGTTGCTATCGATGCAATGCTCCTCAGACAGGATGAAGAGATCAATACTCCCCAATGCCATTCGGCTTTACAATTCAACCGCCAGGAGTAAGATATGTTAAAGTGCTGGGGTTAGGACTCAATGTATTTAAGTAAACTACTTAAGAACTTTTTAAAAGCTATTATTAATGCTTTTTGAGAGAGTGATTTAGATGCATATCATATTTTTACTGAGTTAAGTATTGTATGTAATTAGTTTTGCTACAACAAGTGTATGGGACATTGGAAAAAATGTTGAATTTCCCCATGGGGATGAATAAAGTATCTATCTATCTATCTATCTATCTATCAGGCAGAAGATACAAAAACCTGAACACACGTCCCACCAGGCTCAAGGACAGCTTCCATCCCACTGCTTAAGACTTGCTTGGACCTCTTGTGTGATAAGAACAAAGAGTACAGACCCTTCAGCACACAATGTGGTGCCAACCTTCTAACCTACTCTACGGTCAATCTAACCCAGAGCTTTCCAGCCTGGGATCCACGGATTCCTCGCTTAATGTATTGGTTAATGGCATAAGAAAGAAAGGCAGTGTACCAGAGAGTGGCCGTGCAAACAGCTACTTGGAGCCACAGGAGAGAGCTGAGTGTCCGGTGGGGACCAATGATGGGTGAGCTGGCCCTGAGTGAACATGACAAGCCCCTTCACCAGAAGAGGTCGCCCTCCCTGGACAGTGAAAAGCTTGTCTTGCAAACTGCTCCCTAACGGTAGTAATGAGGAGAGGGCAATGGGGAGGGCCCCGAGAGCTAGATATCGCATTCTGGAGGCGCTGCTTTCTGGAGGTGAGTCTACAGCACTCTGCAGCCTCTTGCGGTCCCGTGCACTAGCCTCCATTCCAGGCTATGGTGCAACCAGCTAAAGAAATTTCTAAGTCTTTGGTGACAAACCCAATCTCTTAAATCTTCTAACGAGATAGTTGGTGTGCCTCCTTCGCGATTGCATCAATGTGTCGGTCCTCTGAGATGTTGACGCCTTCCAAGTTTGTAGGCTGGTGTGATGAAAAAAACGATTATGTTGTAGGGCAAAAGTTTGGGGAGAGTGGGCACGACACTGTTCTCTCTCCTGGATGGAACCTCTGCTGTAATTACTGGAGTGCCCACCAGATGTCAGACATGGTCCATTTGCCACAAAGTCCACGTTGCCTGTTAGCACACAAAATGCCGAAGGACTCGGCGAAGCAAAGTAACTGTTTTTATTATTGACGTACATATATGCCATCATCCATGAATCTATGGAATAGTAGCTATAACAGAAACAATGAAAGACCACCTAACTCTGCACCTCCAGAACTGTGCAAATACAAACGGAAGAAATAATAGTAAATAAATAAGCAATAAATATCGAGAGCATGAGATGAAAAGTGCTTGACAGTGAATCCACAGGCTTTGGAAACATTTCGCTGATGGGGCAAGTGGAGGTGAGTGACCCTTTGGGTCAAGAGACTGATGGTTGAGGGATAACAACTGTTCCTGACCTTGCTGGTGTGAGTGCTCAGGCTCCCATAACTTCTGGCAGCGGTGAGGAGAGAGCATCTACTGGACGGTGGATAGACGCTGCTTCCCATGAGGATGTGAGAGAGCTTTTCCTGCGATGGACCGGGCCACACCCACTACTTTCAGTAGGATTTTCCGTTCAAGGGTATCGGTGTTTCCACTCCAGGCAGTTAGTGTTCTCCCCACTACTCAGCAGGCAGCGTGTGGAAATGAATAAACAGTCAACGTTTAGAACCGAGGCTCTTCATCAGGACTGGGAAGGTATGGAGGAGAAGCCAGGAACCATGTTGCCTTTCTCCAGCGCGGGATGTCCTCCAGCGTCCAACCCCAGTGACGTGTCCGGTGAGTTCTTCTAATGAGCATAAGGAAAGTTTCCTTCACTTTCTGCACAGCAAGAGTCCGGGTACAAGAGGGAGATGGCAGAACTGCAGATGCAGCACTCTGGGGGGGAGGCCACCCCTTCCTCAAGAACTTTATATACCACATGATGGTGACTGGAGGATAAAGAGATAAAGGTTTAAAGATTAGCTTTATTTAAGCCATAAGACCATGAGATATAAGAGCAGAAGTAGGCAATTTGGCCCATCGAGTCTGCTCCACCATTCAGTCATGGGCTGATCCAATTCTTCCAGTCATCCCCACTCCTCTGCCTTCTCCCCATACCCTTTGATGCCCTGGCTAATCAAGAACCTATCTATCTCTGCCTTAAATGCACCCAATGACTTAACCTCCACAGCCACTTGTGGCAACAAATTCTGACTAATTTCTTCGCATCTCAGTTCTAAATGGACGTCCTTCAATCCTGAAGTCATGCCCTCTTGTCCTTGACTCCCCTACCATGGGAAATAACTTTGCCATATCTAACCTGTTCAGGCCTTTTAACATTCGGAATGTTTCTATGACCAAAAGACCATAAAGCAGAAGAGCAGAATTAGGCCACTCGGCCCATCCAGTCTGTTCCATCATTCCAACATAGCTGATTTATGATCCCTCTCAACCCCATTTTCAGAATCAGAATCAAGTTTATTATCACCGGCATGTGTCATGAAATTTGTCAAGTTAGCAGCAGCATTACAATGCAGTACATGACAAACACAGAAGGAAGAAAAACAATAAGTATATTGATTACAGTATATGTATATTGAATGGATTAAAAATAATGCAAAAGCAAGTAATATATATTTTTAAAAAGTGAGTTAGTGTTCATGGGTTCAATGTCCATTTAGGAATCGGATGGCAGAGGAGAAGAAGCTGTTCCTGAATCGCTGAGTGTGTGTCTTCAGGCTTCTGTACCTCCTTCCTGATGGTAACAGTGAGAAAAGGACATGCCCTGGGTGCTGGGGGTCCTTGATAATGGACACTGCCTTTCTGAGACACCGCTCCTTGAAGATGTCTTCGGTACTTTGTAGGCTAGTGCCCAAGATGAAGCCGACTAATTTTACAATTTTCTGTTGATTCTTTTGATCCTGTGCAGTAGCCCCCCGCCCCCCACCCCCATACCAGCCAGTGATGCAGCCTGTCAGAATACTCTCCACGGTATGGCCATCTAGTCCTGCACCAGGAGTACAGCCCTCCATACTCCTACCACTCATGTACCTATTCAAACTTCTCTTAAGTGTTGAAATCGCGTTCGCATGCACCACCTACACTGGTAGCTCATTCCACACTCTTATGACCCTCTGAGTGAAGAAGTTTCCCCTCATGTTCCCCTTAGACTTTTCACCTTTCACCCTTAACCCATGACCTCTGGTTGTAGTCCCACCTAACCTCAGTGGAAAAAACCTGCTTGCATTTACCCTATCGATACCCTCCATAATTTGTATACCTCTATCAAATCTCCTCTCTATCTTCCACTTTCTAGGCAATACAGTCCTAACCTGTTCAATCTTTCCTTATAACTCAGGTCCTCCAGACCCAGCAACATCCTTGTAAATTTTCTCTGCACTCTTTCAATCTTATTTACATCTCTCCTGTAGGTAGGTGACCAAAACTGCACACAATACTCCAAGTTAGGCCTCAAAGAAAGCATTGTGTCTGGATGCATCAGGCCCTCTCCGCTTGTGACTGCAAGAAACTACAGTAAGCTGTGGACTCAGCTCAGTACATCTCAGGAACCAAACTCCCCTCCATGTCTACACTTCTCACTGCCTCAGCAAAGCCTCCAGCATAACCAGGGACCCCACCCACCCCGGGCATTCTCTCCACTCCCCCCTCCCAAGGTACACAGGCTTGAAAGCACGTCCCACCGGGCTCAAATACTGTTGTCAGACTTGTGAATGGACCCCTTGCAGCAAGATGGGCTCTTGTCCTCGCGCTCTACCTCGTTCCGATCTTGCACGTTATTGTTTGCCAGCGCTGCCCTTTCTCTGTCGCTGCTTCGCTTCATTCTGCATCGTCAGTCTTCTACCTTGTTCTGCCTCAGCGCACTGTGCAACGATCTGATCTGTATGAACAGTCTGCAAGACAAGCTTTTCATGGTATCGTGGGGCAGGTGACAATAATAAACCCATACCAGTAATGGTGAAATGTGTCTTGCTGCGCCTGGTCAGTACCTCTGGAGGTGGGGGCTGCCATGTTATGTGGGATGGCCTCTCTTGCTTCAGAGCTTGTCAAGAGATCATTTGGGGTCTCATAAAACTCACTCCGGAGGCCCAGCGTCTTCCAGAACAAAAACAGGCACAGACATAAATACGGGGCATTTTCTAGATGTTGGAACTCTTGAGCAACACACATAAAATTCTGGAGGAACTCAGCTGGTCAGGCAGTATCCATGGAGGGGAACGTGGAGCTGACATTTCAGGCCGAGACCCTTCAGCAGGACTGGAAAGGAGCGAAAAGAAGCCAGAAGAACAGTGTGTGGTGAGGGGGAACATGGCTGGGTGGAGGGGTAAGGTAAGATGCAGTGAGGACATTGGTGGAAGAGGGAAAGGTCTGAAGAAGAAGGAATCTGATAGGAGGAGAGGCACCAATGGCAGTTGAGAGGAAGAGGTAAGAGGGTAAGCAGAATGAGGAATGGGGGAGGGGTAGAAGTTACCAGAAGTTCGAGAAATCGATGTTCGTGCTGTCAGATTGAATGCTACCCAGATGGAATACGAGATTTTGCTCCCCCCAACCTGAGCATGGCCATGGACCAACATGTCAGAATGGGAATGAGACGTAGGATATCCTGCCTTCTGACACAGCAAATGTGCCCACCCATCATTGCCCCTTCTCCTGACACACAGGCTGTGTCAGAAACCCGGTTTCATGGGGAAGGTTCACTCTTTGCATCTGCCAAAAGGTTAAAGTTCACCTAATCAGAATCAGGTTTCATATCACCGGCACACGATGTTAAATTTGTTGTGTTTGTGGCTGCAGTTGAATGCAATACATGATAGTAACGGGCCGTGAATGACAGTAAATATCTATGAGTAGTGATGTCCATTTAGAAATCGGATGGCAGAGGAGAAGAACCCCTTCCTGAATCGTTGAGTGTGTGCCTTCATACCTCCTCCCTGATGGTAGTAACCAGAAGCAGCCATGTCCTGGGTGACAATAGTCCTTAATGACGGATGCCGCCTTTTTGAAGCATTGCTGCTTGAAGGTGTCCTGGGTGCTACAGAGGCTCGTGCCTGTGCTGGAGCTGACTGAGTCCATCTTTCTGCAGCTTGTTTCGATCCTGTGCAGTAAGAAGAATGTGGTACCTGCCTCCATGACGATTATCCAGTAGCTCTGACACCCACGGTGATGAAATGTTTTGAGAGGTTGGTGATGAGACATATCAACTTCTGCCTGAGGTGCAACTTGGATCTGCTCCAGTTTGCTTATACCAGTATCACAGGCCCACAGCAGATGCCATCTCATTGGCTCTTCACTCAATCCAGGAACATCTAGTCAGCAAAGATGCTCTTTATCAACTGCAGCTCAGCATTCAATACCATCATCCCCGCAAAACTAATCAATAAGCTTCAAGAGCTTGGCCTCAATACCTCCTTGTGCAATTGATACTCTGATTTCTTCACTTGTAGACCCCAGCCAGTTTGGATTGGCAACGTGTACTCCACAATCACCATCAGCGCAGGTTCACCACAAGGCTGTGTACTTAGCCCCCTGCCTTACTTGCTTTACACTTACAGCTGTGTGGCTAAGCACAGCTCCAATGTCATGTCCAAGTTTGCTGCTGTAGGTCGAATCAAAGGTGGTGACGAATCAGGAGGGAGACTGAAAATCTGGCTACATGGTGTCACAACAACTACGTCTCACTGAATGTCAGCAAGACCAAGGAGCTGACTATTGACTTCGGGAGGAAGAAACCAGAGGTCCGTGAGCCTGTCCTCATCAGAGGATCGGTGGTGGAGAGGGTCAGCAATCTTAAATTCCTGCCCTGGGCTCAGTGCATAAAATCAGTTATGAAGAAAGCATGGCAGTGCCTTCACTTCCTGAGGAGTTGCGAAGATTCGGCATGATATCTAAAACTTTGACAAACTTCTATAGCTATGTGGTGGAGAGTATATTTACTGGCTGCATCACGGCCTGGTATGGAAATACCAATACCCTTGAACAGAAGATCTTCCAAAAAATGGTGGAAACAGCCCAGACTATCACAGGTAATGCCCTCCCAACCATTGAGCACATCTAGAAGAAACATAGTCGCAGGAAAGCAGCATCCATCATCAGGAACTTCCACCATCCAGGCCATGCTCTCTTCTTGCTGCTGCCACCAGGAAGGAGGTACAGGAGCCTCAGGACTCACACCACCAGTTTCAGTAGGAGTTATTACCCCTCAACCATCAGGATCTTGAACCAGAGGGGATAACTTCACTCAACTTCATTTTCCCCATCATTGAAATGGGCCCATAACCTATGGACTCTCTTTCAAGGACTCTTCATCTCATGTTCTTGATGTTTATTGCTTGCTTGCTTATTTATTTATTTATTATTTCTGTATTTGCACAGTTTGTTGTCTTTTGCACACTGGTTGAACGCCCAAATTGGTGCAGTCTTTCACAGGTGCCCCCCCTTTACAAAGGTAGAGCGTTCCTATGAAACCTTTCTTAAGCCGAAATGGTGTAAAGCTAAAATTTATATGGGAAAAATTTTCGTTAAAGTGAAATCCTCTTTGTAATGCGAAAACAGGTTACCAATGTAGGTCTTTTGTAAAAGTGAAGTGGCATAAAACGAACATTCGTAAAGCAGGGGACTCCTGTATTATGATTATTATTCTATTATGGGTTTTTTGAATATGTTGTATATGGTGGCATTAAACTAAATTTACTTTGAACTTTGTACCTGCTGAAGTTTAGAAGAATTGGGGGGCTGGGGAAGAATCTCATTGAAACCCACCAACTATTGAAGACCAGATAGAGTTGTTGATTAGTCAGGGCGTCAAAGGAGAAGGCAGGAGAATGGGATAGAGAGGGATAATAAATCAGCCAATGATGGAATGGTAGATGGGCCAAATGGCCTGATTCTGCTCCTACTGGGTATTTTATGATGTTATTGCCTCACATCCAACACTATCCCTGTCACTTACTTATAAACTACATCTCAGTTCCTACCATGTGGACTCTAAATTCGATTTATAAAGTTCACATACAAGTTCAAATTGAAGTTTATTGTCATTCAGCCATATACATGTACATCGCCAAATGAAGTAATGTTCCTCCAGACCAAAGTACACAGCACAGTACATATAACTCACATAAAACACAAAGTAATATTACCACAAATAAATTAATAAATATTCAAATATATTCCAGAAGTTTGACATTCAGCATAAGGTGCATTTACAACACGTTAAAAAGTAAACAGGATGCCATTACTGGCACTTCATACATGATGGAACCTGGGTGGTGACAGGAGGTTCATTAGTCTCACTGTTTCCCATCAAAACAGTTCTTGTCCTAATGCTACAGTACCTCGTGACTGATGGTAGGGGGTCAGAGAGATTATTGTACAGGTGGACAGATCACTGACAATACCAAGGGCCTCTACGTACACAGATAGATATTTTGATGGGCGTAAGTGATACCCCTTTCAGCAGTCCTCACAACCCTTTGTAGAGCTCTGCGTTAGATGCTTTGCAATTCCTGTTGGAGCTTGTCAGAACGCTCTCAATGCAGCTCCTGTAAGAATTGGTGAGATTGGGAAGGTGGATGGAGCCTCACTCACCTCTATCTCCTCACAGAGTGGACATTATGACGTGCTTTCTTGACTAAAGTGATGATGTTAAGACACCAGGTGAGATCATTCACTGTGGAGAGTTGATGTTCCTCTCTTTGCAGGGGAGCCATTTATGTGCACTTAGGGGTGGTCAGCCTGCACCTTGCGAAAGTCCACAATCATCTGTTTGGTCTGGTCCACGTTGAGACACAAGTTGTGCTCGCTCCATTCTACCAGCTGCTCTAGCTCCTGTACACTGTCTCATCGTGGCTGATGAAGCCAACCCGTTACGTCAGCGAGATTCGGTTAGTACTGGATCTACTGGGCAACAGCTGAAGGTGCGGATAAACTGGCTGATGGAACAGAGTTTCTTTTGGTTTTCTTAGGAGATCGAGAGACTGTAAGGTATGGCTTCTCTGCATACCTTATCCTGGTGAAACCATCAGAGCTGTTACACTACAACCAGTCTCTGTTTAATAGCTGTTCTGTTGCTGGACCTCTGGCCACAGTTGGCAGTGTCACAATTTTTGACTCTGTTTGTCAGGGAGGCAATGAAACCCACTCCAGCCCCCACCCTCTCCTTCTTGTACTCCCAGCTGAACCACACGCTGTTCAAAAACAACATATACACACAGTGGCCACTCGATTAGTTACCTCCGGTACCTAATAAAGTGGCCACTGAGTGTATGACTGTGATCTTCTGCTGCTGTCGCCCTTCCACTTCAACGTTCGATGTGTCGTACATTCAGAGATGCTCTTCTGCACACCACTGTTGCATCGTGCAGTTACTTGAGTTACTGTCGCCTTCCTGTCAGCTCGAAGCGCTCTGGCCATTCCCCGCTGGCCTCTCTCATTAACGAGGCGTTTTCACCCACTGGATGTCTCCGTTTGTTTTCGCACCATTCTCTGTAAACTCTGCTGTGCATGAAAATCCCAGGAGATCAGCAGATTCTGCGACGCTCAAACCAAAAATCATTCCATGGTCAATCACTTGGACCACATTTCATCCCGTTCTGATGTTTGGTCTGAACCACTGAAGCTCCTGACCATGTCTGCATGCTTTTATGCATCGAGTAGCTGCCACATGATTGGCTGATTAGACATTTGCATTAAAGAGCAGGTGCACAGATGTACCTAATAAAGTGGCCACTGCGTGTATGTCATCTCTGAATGTTTAACCCTTCCTACTCTCAGGTAATGTTCATGAAAATGTTGTGAGACAATCTACCACCACTAGTAAGAAAGAGAGGCTCTGTCCGTGACTGTAGGGAAGCACAGAGAGTCGAGGACACAACTGAGCACTCCACTCCATGGTCACTCTACACTCCTCACTGCGTCAGCAAAGCAGCCAGCATCATCAAGGTGCCCTCTCACCCCAGACATTCTGTAATTGAACCTACCTTTACCTGCACAATGTAAGCCTCTTTACTCCTCATTTAATCTCCCTACATTGTTTAGAGGGACCTCGGTGTCTGAGTCTGTAATTAGGCCATGAAACGCAGTCAGAGAATTAGGCCATCTGGCCCATCAAATCTGCAATGCCATTCTGTCATGGGCTGATTTATTAACCCTCTCAATCCTATAATGTCTCTTCCCCCCCCCTCCCCCCACCATGACCTTTGGAACCCTTACTAATCAAGAACCTTTCAATCTCCACATTAAATGTACCCAATGACTTGGCCTCCACTGCTGTCCATGGCAATCAATTCCATGGATTCTCTACCCTCTGGCTAAAGAAATTCCCCCTCATCTCTGTTCTAAAGGGATATACTAATTTTCTGGGACTGTACTCGCTGGTCCTAGACTCACGCATTATAGGAAATATCCTCTCCATATCCACTCTATCTAAGCCTTTCAAAATTCAATAGGATTCAATGAGATCCCTCCTCAGACTTCTGAACTCCAACGGGTACAGGCCCAGAGCCATCAAACGCTCCTCTTTTTCAGGATCATTCTCGTGAACCTTCTCTGGATTCTCTCCAATGGCAGCACATCCTTTCTCAGGTAAGGGGCCCAAAACTGCTCACCTTATTAACTGACCAATGCTTTATAACTTTGATAGGGGCAATGTGTCTCCACCACTCACTGAGCACAATCCAGGCGCCCACCACTCTGTGTGTGGGAACTCCCGTCACACACATTCTCCACTGAACGTATCCCCATCTCATCTTAAATGCATACCCTCTGGTGTTAGACTGTTCAATCCTGACAGAACGATACTGTCTATTCTGTCAGTGCTTCTCATCACCGTGTACTGGGCTAGAACTCCTTTACCACAACTGAGTGCCAATCCGAGTTAAGGCCTCCATAATGTACTGGTTAGGCACAGGAGTACATTCAGCCAGAGACTCATTCCACCGAGATGCAACACTGAGCGTCATAGGAAGTCATTCCTGCCTGTGGCCATCAAACTTTACAACTCCTCCCTCGGAGTGTCAGACACCCTGAGCCAATAGGCTGGTCCTGGACTTATTTCCACTTGGCATAATTTACTTATTATCATTTAATTATTTCTGGTTTTATTTTGCTATATTTCTACTCTATTCTTGGTTGGTGCAACTGTAACGAAACCCAGTTTCCCTCGGGATCAATAAAGTATGTCTGTCTGTCTGTCTGTGTGGGAGACACCGTTCAGGAGGCTACTAGTGCAGGAAGAGCAATCAAACAAGAACACAAGGTAAATTCAGTTACCTAATCAAAAGAATATATCATATCATTCTTAAAAATCTGGCCACTTTGTGGGGCACCTTCGCTCTGTCCGCAACAAACACGGATTTCCTGCGGCCAACTATTTTAATTCCAAACCCAGCTCCCATGCCAATTCATGGCCGCCTCTTCTGCCAAGATGACCCACTCTCAGGTTGGAGGAACATGTGTGTATCCTCCAACCTGATGGCACGAATATCAATTTCTCCAATTTCTGGTAATTTCTCCCCCTCCCCTTCCCTCTTCTTCTACTCCACCCGGGCTCCCCTCTTACCTTTTCTCTCTCCTCAGCTGCTGATCATCGTCCCCTGGCGCCCCTTCTCCTTCCCTTTCTCCCTTGGCCCACTCTCCTCTCCTATCAGATTCCTTCCTCTCCAGCCCTTTACCTTTCCCACCCATCACCTCCCCCGGGTGTCCCCTCCTCCCCCCCTTTCTCCCTTGGCCCACTCTCCTCTCCTATCAGGTTCCTTCTTCTCCATCCCTTTACCTTTCCCACCCATCACCTCCCCCGGGTGTCCCCTCCTCCCCCCCTTTCTCCCTTGGCCCACTCTCCTCTCCTATCAGGTTCCTTCTTCTCCATCCCTTTACCTCTTCCACCTATCTCTTCCCAGTTTCTTACTTCTTCCCCTCCTCCACCCACCTACCTTCCCCCTCACCTGGCTTCACCTATCACCTTCCAGCTTGTACTCCTTCCCCTCCACCCACCTTCGTATTCTTTCACCTTCCTTCCCAGTCCTGATCAAGGGTCTTGGCCCAAAATGTCGACTGCTTTTCCCTCTCCATAGGCGCTGTCTGACCTGCTGCGATCCTTCAGCATTTTTGTGTGTGGTACTCTTAAAACATCTGGATTGTCATACCAGGTAACTGAGACAGTGGCAGCCCAGACTCTTCTCCAGGGCAGTGAGCCCTGACCACGCCTGCAGTGTCCACACGTACAACCGCTGTCCCCATTGCTTGGGTCTCAACGTGGATGTTTTGCACAAAGCAGGTTCCACAGAAAGGGTTAAAGCATGGAGGACTCAGCCTGTAGCAACTCCTCGGGACACGAGTCAGTTGTGCTTGGCCGTTTCTCGTGGCCGATAAGACCATCGCGGGAGAACGACTGGTCATCTGAAACCAAAGGTCTAGGGAGATCCGAGGAACTGAGTTTCTTGTAGATCAGCCTGGAACTCTTTGCCGCAGGTGCCCGGGTTGCCCGTCGCGTGGGCAGGGAGACACGGAGCTGCTTCCAGAACTTGCTCTTGGGGTCCCGTGATTGCTCCCCTCTCCACTTGATAGTGGCCATCACAGCTTTCAGTCTCCTCAGCTCGGCCACCTGACTGACTTTCTCCACCGGGCGGAACTCCACCAGGATCACCCGGATCTGGCCTGTGCTGGCCATCCGCTCCATGCCTGCCCTTAGCTCCAGAAGCGCCTGGGTACCTGTAAGGAAAGAGTTAAATCTAATTCCTCCTTGGTACATGCCGAAATAAAGTTAGATTCTCTCAGACAAAATCATGTTAGCTTACAGGGGCTTTCAAGATTTTTTTTAATGTAAGATTGTTTGAAGCCTTTTCCAGTACACGTGTAAAATAGAACAAAATAATTGTTACTCCAGATATGGTTCATACTACAATTTGAGAGGGTGAAGCATAGCTCACACGTATCAGTATCGCAGTGGAATAAAGGGAATTACAGAGGCATGAGAGAGGAGCTTGCCCAGGTGGATTGGAGGGGGATACAGGCGGGAATGACAGCAGAGCAGGTTTCTGGGAATAGATCACAAGGTGCAGGTTAGAATGTCCCACAGAAGACTGACAGGGGAAGGCAACTGGCTAACATGGGAAGTTAAGGACTGCATAAAAGCCAAGGAAAAGGCTGAACAGGTAGCAAAAGTTGGACAGTTGGGAAGCTTTTAAAATCCGACAAAAGGCAACTGAAAAAACTATAGGAAGGGAAAAGATGAAATATGAAGGCAGACTAGCCAATAATATAAGCAGGATATGAAAAGATTTTTCAGTTGTATAAAGAATAAAAAGGTGAGAGTGGATATTGGACCACTCAAAAATGCTGGTGAGGTAGTAATGGGGGACAAAGAAATTTGCATCTGGCTTCACTGTGGAAGACACCAGCAGTGTGCCAGGGGTCCGTGAGTGTCAGGGAGCAGGAATGAGCGCCATTGCTGTTACAAAGGAAAAACTGCGAGGCAAACACAAAGGTCTTAAGGTGGATAAGTCACCTGGGCCAGATGGACGACATCCCAGAGTCCTGAGAGAGGTTGCTGAAGAGATAATGGATGCATTGGTCATGATCTTCAAGAATCACTTGATTCTGGCATGGTCCCGAAGGACTGGAAGATTGCAAATATCACTCCACTCTTTAAGAAGGGAGGAAGGCAAAAGAAGGAAATTATAGGCCAGCTGGCCTAACCTCAGTGGCTGGGAAAGTGTTGGAGTCTATTATTAAGGACGAGGTTTCGAAGTACTTGGAGACTAGTGATAAAATAAGTCAAAGTCAGCATGGTTTCTGTCAAGGGAAATCTTGCCTGACAAATCTGTTGGAGTTCTTCGAGGAAGTAACAAGCTGGGTGGACAAAGGTGAGGCAGTGGATGTCATTTCCTAGGATTTTCAGAAGGCATTTGATAAAGTGCCACACAAGATCTGATTAACAAGATGAAATCCTATGGCGTTACAGGAAAGATACTGGCATGGATAGCGAAATAGCTTACAGGCAGGAGGTAGTGCGTGGGAATAAAAGAGGCCTTTTCTGGATGGCTGCCAGTGACTAGTGGTGTTCCTCAGGGACCGCTACTTTTCACATTGTTTGTCAATGATTTAGATAATGGAATTGATGGTTTTGTGGCAAAGTTTGTGGATGATACGAAGATAGGTGGAGGGGTAGGTAGTGCTGAGGAAGCAATGCGATTGCAGCAGGACTTAGACAAATAGGCAAAAAAGTGGCAGATGGAATACAGTGTTAGGAAATGTATGATACTGTATTTTGGTAAAAGGAACAATAGTGCGGACTATTAACTAAATGGGGAGGAAATTCAAACATCAGAGGTGCTGAGGGACTTAGGAGTCCTTGTGTAAGACTCCCAGAAGTTGAGTCTGTTGTAAAGAAGGCAAATGCAATGTTGGCATTTATTTCAAGGGGGATAGAATATAAAAGCAAGGAGATAATGCTGAGGCTTTATAAGACACCAGTCAGGCTGCACTTGGAGTATTGTCAACAGTTTTGGGCCCCGTATCTCAGAAAGGATGTGTTGTCATTGGAGAGAGTCCAGTGGAGGTTCACAACAGTGATTTCTGGAATGAAGGGGTTAACATATGAAGAGCGTTTGGCAGCTTTGGGACTGGACTCCCTGCAATTTAGAAGAATGTGGGGGGTATTTCATTGAGACCTGCAGAATTTTGAAAGGATTGGATAGGGTGGATGTGGAGAGGATGTTTCCTATGGTGGGGGTATCCAGAAATGACGGGCACAGTCTCAAAGTTGAAAAGGAGACCCTTTAGAACAGAGCTAAGGAGGAATTTGTTTAGCCAGAGAGTAGTAAATATGTGGAATTGTGGTGTGGTGGAGGCCAAGTCCTTGGGTGTATTTAAGGTGGAAATTGATTGTTTCCTGATTGGTCAGGATGTTAAAGGATATGGTGAGAAGGCAGGTGTATGGGGTTGAGTGGGATCCGGGATCAGCCATGATGGAATGGCGGAGCAGACTCGATGGGCTGAATGGCCTAATTCTGCTGCTGTGTCTTGTGGTCTTCATCGCACAAAAAACACAATAAGTTAAAGAACGCAATAATAAAAAAACACAAAAATATAAATGCATAAGATAGTTTATATACATAGATTGATTGTATGTCCATAAAGTGACACTAGGCACAGGAGAGTCTCTACGTAAGCTGTCCAACAGGAAATGATCGGGAAGTGGAGGTTGGGGGGGTTAATGGGTGCAGGTGTTGATCAGCCTTACTGCTTGGGGATTATTTTGAGAAAGTACAAGAGAACCAGCCACAGCAAAGTTTTGAGAACTATAAGGGAGTACATTACCATGAATAATAGTGAAAAACATGAGTGGGTGGGGAAGTTGAGATCATTGTGCTGGTGCCGGTACATAATGCTTGGTAATGTCATGGGAAAGTACTAGTGCAAGGGGTTTGAAGGGTATCAAAAGTTGCAATTTCTTTGTGCAAGAGAGAGAGAGATTTTACGTATATAGAGAGACAGATGGAGAGACCATTTTTAGTGTTAAGTTGGAGAAGACAGGGACAGGATAGGGAAGATAGGGCACCACAGTAGCACAGCAATTAGCAGAGTTCAGAGTTCAATTCCCATGTGGATGTTGGTTTCCTCCAGGTGCTCCGGTTTCCTCCCACAGCCCAGAGGTGGTTAGTAGGTTGATTTGTGTCAGCTTTATTTGCAAATTGTTACACAAACGCCTCCTGCTGAATCAAAAAACGACGTGGAACAGATTTTAAAATAATTTTCATTACAGTACCGTTCGTCAGGTAGTTTGGGCTCAGCACCACCACCAGCCTGCGGCTCCTCCAGATACAGGCCAGGGTCTCGTCCGTGATGACTGGAGAAAATGGAAAAAGACAGGTCAGGGGGTTGGTGTAAAAGTCCACCGCGGGGACCACTGTACTTCCCAAAGTCTATTGGGAACGAAGAACTGACCTTCCCACAGCCCACCACCGGTTAGCCCACTGTGTTCCCACACAATGACATCTAGATAGGCACATGAATGTGAGGAGAATGGAGGGATATGGAATTGTGTAGGCAGAAGAGATGAGTTTAGTTGGCCATTTGATGACTAATTTAATTAGTTCAGCACAACATTGTGGGCCAAAGGGCCTGTTCCTTTGCTGTACCGAGGTAATACAACAAATGCAGAATAAAGGGTTTTGGCCCAAAACATCAACTGTACTCTTTTCCACAGATGCTGCCTGGCCTGCTGAGTTCCTCCAGCAATTTGTGTGTGTTGCTCGGATTTCCAGCATCTGCAGATTTTTTCTTGTTTATACGGAATAAAGTGTGCCAGTTACAGATAAAGTTCAGTGCAGGTAAACAATAAGGTGGAAAATCATAACAAGGTGGATTGTGAGGCTGAGTGCAATTTATCGTACTAGGGAACTACTTCATGGTCATACAGCATCAGGGTAGAGGCTGCTCCTGTGCCTATTGGTTTGTGTTTTCCGAACATCGACCAGTAGAGCTACAGAGAAAGTACAGAGCACTCGAACAATCATCAGGTAAGACAAAGATAATAAACTTGATTCTGATTCTGTAAAAGGTTCAAGTGAAATGTTTAGAAGATGATTGAGATTAAATATTAGGTTTATTTGTCACATGTACATCGAAACATTGAAACATAGATGGAGAATGAGGAGGGCATCTCATTGAAACCGATCAAATTTTGAAAAGTCTAGATAGAGTGGATGTGGAGGGGATGTTGGGGGAGTCCAAGACCAGGGGACACAGCCTCAGAATAGAGGGACGACATTTAGAATGGAGATTAGAAGGAATATCTTTCACCAGTGATGGTGAATCTGTGGAATTCATTGCCACAGGTGGCTGTGGAGGCCAAGTCATTGAGTGTATTTAAGGCAGAGGTTGGTAAGTTCTTGATTAGTCAGGGCATGAAGGGATATGGGGAGAAAACAGGAGATTTTGGGCTGAGAGGGAAAATGGATCAATCATTATGAAATGGCAGAGCAGACTCAATGGGCCAAATGGTCTAATTCTGATCCAATATGTTATGGTCTTACAAAGTGAGCTGTGTCGTTTTGCATCAAGCATCAACACAGTCCGATGGTGTGCTGGGGGTAGCCCACAAGAGTTGCCATGCTTCTCGCACCAACATAGCATGCCCACAACTTACTATTCCTAGCCCATTGTCCTTTGGCTGTGAAAGGAAACCGGAGCACCTGGAGGAAACCAAAAGGGTTATGAGGAGAACATACAAACTCCTTACAGACAGCAGCTGGAATAGAACCCGGGTCACTGGCACTGTAAAGTATTGCGCTAGCCACTGCACAACCATGCCATAATTTTAGATGGAGAGTAGGGTGAGGGAGATTATGAAGTGACAGTGGCGAAGAGGATGATTATCCGCTAGAAACCGCACACATACCTCCACCAGGCAAACTGTCCCGGTCGTAAATACAGATCTTGTAACCATACTCGTTTTCCAGGACAGTTTGAAGAGTCATCAGGACAAACTCCTCCTCTTCGGCGCTCCGTGCGTATGACACGTAGGCATCATATTCCTTCCCATCTGTAGAGCATACAAACACTGGCAGTGCACTAATGCTCAGCTGTCGACTGTTGTCCTCCCCTTGCACAGGGTCTGGTGTTAACTGGTCTGGGCCAAGGCTACACTACGGAGGGCACGACCACCAGAAAACATAGGAGCAGAAATTAGGCCATTCAGCCCATTGACTGCTCCACCATGACTCATTTACTATCTCTCTTAAACCCCATTCTCCTGCCTTCTCTCCATAACCTTTCATTCCCTTTCTAATCAAGAACCTATCAACCTCTACTTTAAATGTACCGCATGGCTTAGTATCCACAGTCATTTGTGACAATGATCCACAGCTTCACCACACTCTGGCTAAAGAAATTCCTCCCCATCTCTGGTCTAAAGGAATGTCCCTCTTTTCTGAGGCTGTGCCCTCAGGTCCTAGACTCCCCCAATTTATGAAACATCCTCTCCATATCCCCTCTATCCTGGCCTTTCAATATTTGATAGAATTCAGTAAGATCTCCCCTCATTCTTCTCAACTCCAGCAAGTATAGGCCCAGAACTATCAAATATTCCTTTCATTCTCGTGAACTTCCTCTGGACTCTCTCCAATGCCAGCATATCCTTTCTTAGAAATGGGACCCAAAACTGCTCACAATACTCCAAATTGTGGCCTGACTAATGCCTTATAAAGTTACATTCCTTGTGAGTTCACCAGAGAGCCAGGTCAGTTCTTGGTAAGTTCCATATAGTGGGCTCTGTGATCGACCCTGGCTTCAGGTAGATATGGACAGAGACTCTCTTGCTAGCAGTCTCACTACACCAAGTGCATCATCCTAACACTGTCACTCCAGTCCCCAACCCCCTGCAAAATTAGTTTAAACCCACCTGAATGGCTCTCTCCTCCAATGACCTTAAAATTATTTCCCAGGCCACTTCCAACAGAGAAAAAGTCTCTGGCGGTTCACTCGATCTATGTCCCTTATCATCTCCCACTCCTCTATTAAGTCATCTCTTGTCCATCACCCCAAAGAGAAAAGCCCGGGCTCACTCAACCTGTCCTCATAAGACACACTCTCTAGTCCAGGCAGCATCCTGGTAAATCTCCTCTTTGCCCTCTCTAACATCCTTCCTATAATGAGGCAACCCGAACTGAACACAATACTCCAAATTGTGGTCTAACCGGAGAGTTATAACTCTGATTGTTAAACCCTGGTTGACCTAAAACGGGTGAGTGGGGACTAGATGGACTGAAGGGTCTGTTTCTGTGCTGTCATGCTCTGTGATTCAATGACTGTGTGGAAGGATAGATGACTCACCTCCTATCGTTTCATCAGTGCCAAAGTACAATCTGTAGAACAGAACGATTTCAATCCACCAGAAGTGATATACAACGACTGATGTGACGATGATCAGCAGCGTGACCCCCAGTGCACAGCCGAGTCCAATCGCATAGCTGGGCCCTAGGTTCGGACAGATGAGAAGATGTGGGTTAAAGGGGAAAGGACAGCAGAAGGAGTAAGGAAGGAAAAAGTCAAAAATCTCTGCAGATTCTGGAAATCTGAAATAAAAAACCAGAAGCACTGGGGAGAAAAGCTCTGTAGGGCAGGCAGCATTGCAGGGATAGGAACTGTCAATATTTCCATTCCAGGACCATTGCAGAAATCGATTCGAAATGTTGACAACTCCCTTGATCAAAATCAGAATCAGAATCTGAAGTTTCCCCTATAGATGCTGCTTAACCTGCCGAGTCCCCAAGAAGATAACATGTTGTTCCCGTATGTAAAGGACTGTTAGCTTAACACAGGTTCGATTCCTGCCACTGTCTGTAAGGAGTGTGTACCTTCTTCCCATGACATGTGGGTTTCCTCTGGGTTCTCTGGTTTCCTCTCACAGTCCAAAGACGTATGGGTTAGTGGGTTAGATACAATGAACACTTGACCTCACAATCTACCTCATTACGTTCTTGCACCTTTTTGTCTACCTGAACTGCACTTTCTCTGGAACTGAAACAGTTTATTCTGCATTCTCATTATTTCTCTTTGTTCTACCTCAATGCACCATGTAATGAATTGATCTGTATGAATGGTACATAAAGATTAAATTAAATAATTAGTGATCAACTTCGCTTAATTGTCACATGAACATTGAGGCATCAAAATATACCACAGTGTCTTCCATTGCTTGCATCAAACACCAACATCTTCCACGGATGGGTGGGGGCGGCCTGTTGTCGTCAAGGCCATAAGACCATAAGATATAGGAGCAGAATTGGGCCATTTGTCTCATTAAGGCTGCTCCGCCATTTCATCACATCCCTTCATGCCCTGACCAATCTAGAATCATTTAACCTCTGCCTTAACCTTACCCAACGAGTTGGCCTTCACAGTTGCCAGAGGCAATGATTTCTACAGCGTCAGTACATTTTGGCCACATAGTATTCCCACAGCTTAATCACCCCAACTGTACTTCTTTGGGATGTGGGAGGAAACCGGAGCACCTAGAGGAAATCCACACGGTCATGGGGAGACACACAAACCCATTACAGACAGTGGTAGGAATTGAACCTGGGTCCCTGGTACTCTAAAGTGTTCTGCTAACCACTGAGCTGCCGTGCCACCCATTCCAATTCCAATTCCAATCCCAATCCCAATTCCAAGTTCAGGTACCTTTCCAGACTAAAACCGCTTGGATACTTTTGGATCCCTTGCTGTTCTGGGCAAGGCAGGTGTAGTTCCGCTGAATGTCAGCCCTTGTCACCTCTCGGATGTTCAGAGTACTGGTAATTCTCTTGTCCCTGAGTCGCTGCTTCTCTTCACTGGGAGAAGGAAAGAAAACCATTGACATGTTAGACAATTATTGACATGAAAGACAATTCATTGAAAGTGGCGTCACAGGTAGATCGGGTCATAAAGAAAATCAAAAAAGTATTGAGTACAGGAGATGGGATGTTATGTTGAAGTCGTATAAGACATTGGTGAGGCCTAATTTGGAGTATTGTGTGCAGTTTTGGTGTCTGACCTTAGGAAAGAGGTAAGTAAGGTTGAAAGAGTAGTGGTGAAATTTCTACTCTAGAGTCGAAACACAGTAGCGACAAAGAGGTGATAGACACCAGACTCGGCAATGGTGGTAGAAAATAGTGTGGCTTTGGGCTCAAATATTAAACTAGGGCTTGCTCCACTTCGAAAGCCTTAGCTCTGCCTCAGCTCCACAAACGCTGTCTGACCCACTGAGTAATCTTGGCATTTTTTGTTTTAAATCTGATAATCTGATTTCTGACATCTGTAAAAATGTCAACAAAATAGAGAGAGTACAGAGAAGATTTACTAGAATGTTACCTGGGTTTCAGCACCTAAGTTACAGGGAAAGGCTGAACAGGTTAGGTCTTTATTCTTTGGAGCATAGAAGGTTGAGGGGGGACTTGATAGAGGTATTTAAAATTATGAGGGGGATAGATAGAGTTGACATGGATAGGCTTTTTCCATTGAGAGTAGGGGAGATTCAAACAAGAGGACATGAGTTGAGACTTAGGGGGCAAAAGTTTAAGAGTAACATGAGGGGGAATTTCTTTACTCAGAGAGTGGTAGCTGTGTGGAATGAGCTTCCAGTAGAAGTGGTAGAGGCAGGTTCGGTATTGTCATTTAAAGCAAAATTGGATAGGTATATGGACAGGAAAGGAATGGAGGGTTATGGGCTGAGTGGGACTAGGTGAGATTAAGTGTTCGGCACGGACTAGAAGGGCCGAGATGGCCTGTTTCCGTGCTGTAATTGTTATATGGTTATATATGTCTTTGCTGGTATTTCACTGGGTTCTGCAATCTCTGACTGAGCAGTCATGAGGCTCCCACTCGTTTCCTGAGAAGACTGATACAAGCAAGACTCTTCCCCACCCCCCAACTGCACAAATTCTAACTAATTTGTGTGGGAGCGCCATCGAAAGTGACCTAACAAGCTGCATCGCGGTCTGGTATGGGAGTTGCAAGGCAGCGGACTGTAAAGTCTCTAAAAGGATTGTGAGGACTGTTTAGAGGATCATCGCGGTCCCTCTTCCACCCATCGGAGATATCGATCAGGACAGTGCCCACGGCATTACCAGTGATCCCTCCCATATGTCCAACTGTCCCTTTGACCCTCCCTCCCCCCCACTGTCAGACAGGAGGTACTGTAGCATTAGGTCAAGGACTGTTAGGATGGGAAACGGTTTTCTCCTGCAGACTGTAAACCTACTGATCTCTCTGCCATCACCCAGGTCTCATCACTAGCGTTAGTCATGTTAAACCATTTACCTTTTTAAACGTGTCATAAACGCACCTTAATTGTTAATTTATGTGTGGTAATATTACTTTGTGTAGTGTGTGAGTTATGTGTACTGGACTGTGCACCTTGGTCCGGAGGAATGTTGTTTCGTTTGGCAGTATTCATGTGTAAGGCTGAATGACGATAAACTGGAACTTGAACCTAAATACAGAGATGGAATATGAAGACAGCTCAGAGAAAGGTACCTCAGAAATACTTGCATAGCTGGTGCCAATTCCTCTGCCTGTCTCCCATCAACAGACCACTGGACTGTTGTGGGTGACTCCAGGATGTAATGGAAGAATGCACTGCAGGTTAAATTTACTTCCTGACCTGGACAAGAATTGAACACTAAAGGTTAATGTACAGAGGAAATAAGACCATAATAGACCATAAGACATTGAGGATGAATTAGGCCATTCAGACCATTGAGTCTGCTCTGCCATTCCATCATGACTGATTTATTCTCCCTCTCAACCCCATTCTCCTGCCTTCTCCTCGCAACCTTTGACACCCTTACTGATTAAGAGCCTCTCAACCTCTGCTTTAAATATACCCAATGACTTGGCCTCCACAGCTGTCTGTAGCAATGAATTCCACAAATTCATCACCCTCTGGCTGAAGAAATTCATCTTCATCTCTGTTCTATTTTGAGGTTGTGCCCTCTGGTCCAAGACTCTCCCACTAAAGGAAACATCCTCTACATGTCTACTCTATTTAGGCCTTTCAATATTTGATAGGTTTCAATGAGATTCCCCTGTCATTCTTCTTCCAGTAAGTACAGACAAGAGAGAATCTGCAGATTCTGGAAATCTGAGCAACACACACACAAAATGCTGGAGGAACGCAGCAGGCCAGGCTATTTTTCTATGGAAAAATGTACAGTCGATGTTTCGGGCTGAGACCCTTTGGCAGGACTGAACTAGTCAAAGACCCTACTCAAGGACAGACAAACAACCAATATGCAAAAGACAATGAAATTTGCAAATACAAAAAAGAGAATAACTATTAATAATAATAATAATAAATAAGCAATGAGTATCGAGAACATGAGATGAAGAGTCTTTGAAAGTGAGTCTATAGGTTATGGGAACACTTCTGTGTTGGGGTGAGTGAAGTTATCCCCTCTGGTTCAAAAGCCTGATGATTGCGGGGTAATAACTGTTTCTGAACCTCCACCATCAGATTTCTGAATGGACAATGAACCAAACCATGGAAACAACCTCACTATTTTTACTCTTTTTGCACTATTTATTTAATGTAATTATTTGTAATTTTTAATATTTTTCTTTCTGTAACTTATATGGCTGGGAACTGGGAACTGCAGACAGCCACAGTGGACGTGCAGGATGACTCTTTATATTGTGAGGATAGACAGTACTGCTGTCAGAGTCAAAGCCAATTTACTATCAGAGTGCTTACAGTATGTGTCTCATGAACTGTCTCAGCGTGAAATGTCGACTGGGCATTCATTTCTATCGATGCCGCCTGGCCTGCTGAGTTCCTCCAGCATTTTGTGTGTGTTGCTCTGGATTTCCAGCATCTGCAGTGTCTCTTGTGTTTATGTTACCATATACTACCTTGAGATTGTCTTTATTGCAGGCATTTAAAGGAAAGTGAACAAATACAATAGGATTTATGAAGAACTATAAATAACAAGGACTACGTTGAAAGTGGCGTCACAGGTACAGAGGGCGTGAAGAGAGCTTTTGGCACATTGGCCTTCATACATCAAAGTACTGAGTACAGGACATGGGATGTTATGTTGAAGTTGTATAAGATGTTGCCGGGACTGGATGATCTGACTTATGAGGTAAGTTTGAATAGGTTAGGACTGTAGCTTTAGAACACAGAAGATTGAAGTGCAATTTGGTAAAATAATACAAAATTATGAGGGGCATAGATAAGGTAAATGGAAGCAGGCTTTCCCACTTAGGTTAGGTGAGACTATAACTAGAGGTCATAGGTCAAGGGGGAAAGATGAAATATTTAAGGGGAACATGAGGGAAAACTTCTTCATTCAGAGTGTGGAATGTGCTGCCAGCGCAAGTTGTGAATGTCATTTTGGTTTAATGGCTTAAGAGAAGATTGGATAGGTAGACCGATGGGAAGCGTATGGAGGGCTATGGTCTAGATGCTGGTCAAATGGACTAGGCAGTTTAAATGGTTTGGCATTGTCTAGCTGGGCCAAAGGGCACGTCTCTATGATTGAAAAACTGTGCAAAAGAATATAAATTAGGCAAATAATAAAAAAAGTAAATAAATAATATTGAGAACATGAGTTGTAGACTCCTGGAAAGTGAGTCTGTAGGACGACTAGAACCAGGGGCTTACTGTCTCAGTGACAGGTGCACCATGCAGAACTGAGATGGGGAGAATGCTTTTTTCTCTCAAAGGTTTTGGAATAACGGAGGCTGATTGTTTGAGATCATTCAAACCAGAGATAGATAGATTTCAGGATATAAAAGGACGCGTGGTTAGTGTGGGAAAATAGCGCCAAGGTCAAAGATCAGCCGTGGTCTTGATGAATGTTAGCGTAGATCAAAGGACAGGATGGCAGAGTGCTGCTCCCAATTCTTATGTTAATGTCTCTGTTTGTGTGTGCAGCCTTGGTATTTATGCATGCCACCATTAACCCACAATGTTGTGAGGCCACTAATCAAGAGCAAGAGATTATGTTAAAAATTCCATCTGGACCCCAAGGTTCATGGCCAGGAACAGCTCTCCGAGGCTGTGTTTGAACGCACAGCATGATGGGGGATCTTGGTGTGTCAGCAAGTCTCAACGGTCAGTGTTTCAAGTTGACACCCTTCATCAGAACTTTAGAGTCATGTTGTACTGTCCATATTTCTCAACTGTAATAGAAAGTGTCCAATCCAGCTTGGTATGGTAACTGTTCTACCTGTGACCACAGGAAAATACAGGGTTGTGGACACAACTCAGCAGATTATGCAAACCTGACTCCCCTCCATGGACTCTGTCTACACTTCTCACTGTCTCTGTAAATCAGCCAACATTGTCAAAGACAGCATCAACCTCAGACGCTCTCACTTTTCACCCTTCTGTTGGGCAGATAAAAAAGCCTGAAAGCACATGGTACCACCAGGCTCAAGGACAGCTTCTACCCCGCTGTTATAGTATGACAAGATGGACTCCTGACTTCACCATCTACCTTGTGATCTTGCACCTTATTGACCACCTGCACTCCATTTTTATTTATTTTTTTGTTCTTTAAGATATAGACTATAAGATTGAGAGTTAGGCCATTTGGCCCACTGAGTCTGCCATTTCATCATGGCTGATCCATTTTTTCTTTCAGCCCCAATCTCTTGCCTCCATGCCCTGACCAATCAACAAGCTATCAACCTCTGCCTTAAATATACATAAAGACGTGGTCTCCAGAGCTGCCTGCGGCAGCGGATTCCAGAAATTCACCACTCTCTAACTAAGGAAATCCCTCTTCATCTCCTTTCTAAAAGGATTCCCCTCTATTCTGAGGCTGTGTCCTCTGGTCTTAGAATCTCCCACTATAGGTTTCAATGAGGTCACCCCTCATTCTTCTGAATTCCAGTAAATACAGGCCCAGAGCCATCAAGTGTTCTTCATCTGACATGCCATTCAATGCTGGAATCATTTTCGTGAACCACCTTTGAACCCTCTCCAGTTTCACCACATCCTTTCCAAGATAAGGGGCCCAAACCGGCTCACAATACTCCAAGTGAGGTGCCAGCCAGACAGACAGACAGACATACTTCATTGATCCCGAGGGAAATTGGGTTTCGTTACAGCCGCACCACCAAGAATAGTGAAGAAATATGGCAAATATAGCCACTGGTACATTATAAAATCTCAACATGACATCCTTGAAATGAGTGCTAACAATGCATCTGCCTTTCTCACCACCAACCCAACCTGCAAATTAACCTTCAGGGAATCCTGCACAAGGACTCACAAGTTGCTTTTCACCTCAGTTTCTTTCTCCATTTAGAAAATAGTCAACCTTTCCGTTTCTTCTACCAAAGTGCATGACCATGCTCTTTACTACACTGTACTCCATCTGCCATTCTTTGCCCATTCTCCTAATCCATCTAAGTCCTCTTGTAGCCTCTCTGCTCCCTAAAAACGACCTGCCCCTCCACCTATCTTCATATCATCTGCAAACTTTGCAACAAAGCCATCAATATCATCATCCAAATCATTGACATATAATATAAAACAAATCAGTCCCAAAATAAGACACCTGTTGAACACCAATCGTCACTGGCAGCCAGTTGGAAAAGTCTCCCTTTATTCCCACTCTTTGCCTCCTGCCAATCAGCCACTGCTTTATCCATGCTAGAAGCTTTCCTGTAATACCATGGGTTCGTAGCTAGTTCAGCAGCCTCATGCAAGACACTTCGTCAAAGACATTTTGGAATTCCAAGTACACAACATCAACCGATTATCCATTGTCTATTCTACTTGTTACTTCTTCTAAGAATTCCAACAGATTTGTCAAGCAAGATTTTCCCTCGAAGAAACCATGCTGACTACAGCCTATTTTATCATGTGCCTCCAAGTACCCTGAGACCTCGTCCTTAACAATTGAGTCCAACATCCTTCTGACCACTGAGGTCAGACTAACTGGTCTATAATTTCCTTTCCTCTGTCTCTCTTCCTTCTTGAAGAGTTGAGTGACATTTGCAGTTTTCCAGTCTTCTTGAACCATTCCAGAATCTATTGATTCTTGAAAGATCACTGCTAATGCCTTCACAATCTCTTCAGCCACCTCTTTCAAAACACCAGGGTGTACACCATCCAGCCCAGGTGACTTATCTAACTTCAGTCCTTTCAGTTTCCCAAAGAAACTTCGATCTAGTAATGGTGTCTTCACACTCTTCATGCCCCCTGACATGTGGAACTTCCACCCTACTGCTCGTGCCTTCCACAGTGAAGACTGATGCAAAATACTTATTCAGTTCATCCGCCATTTCCTTGTCCTCCATTACTAACTCTCCAGCATCGTTTTCCAGTGGTCTGATATCCATTCTTGCCTCTCTTTTATACTTTATATATCTGAAGAAACTTTTGGTCCACTCTTTAATATTATTGGCTAGCTTTCTTTTGTATTCTATCTTTACCTTCTTAATGACCTTTTTTAGTTGTCTTCTGATGGTATTTAAAAGCTTCCCAATCCCCTAACTTCCCACTAATTTTTGCTCTATATAAGCCCTTTCCCTGGCTTTTATGTTGGCTTTCACTTCCCTTGTTAGCCATGGTTGTGTCATCTTGCCAATGGAATACTTCTTTTTCTTTGGGATGTATATATCCTGTGTCTTCTGAATTGCTTCCAGAAATTCCAGCCATTGCTGCTCCGCCACTATCCCTGTCAGTGTTCTTCTCCAATCAATTCTAGTCAACTCCTCTGTCATGCCTCTGTATATCCTTTACTCCACTGTAATACTGATACATCTGACTTTAGCCTCTGCTTCTCAAATTTCAGAGTGAAGTCGATCATGTTATGGTCACTTACCCCTAAAGGTTCTTTTACCTTAAGCTTCCTAATTAATTCCGATTAATTGCAGTCCAAAATAGCTGGTCTCATAGGCACTCTACAAAATCCCCCTCTTGGAATCCCACACCAACCTGATTTTCCCAATCTACCTGCATATTGAAATCCCCATGACAATTGTAACATTGCCCTTTTGGCAGGCATTCTCTATCCCCCACTGTAACTTGTACACCACATCCTTACTGCTGTTTGGGGTCTGTATATAACTCCCATCAGGGCCTCTCTACCCCTGCAGTTCCTTCACTCAATCCATGATGATTCAACTATTTCCGAACCTATGTCACCTCTCTCTGATTATTTCATTTTTTACCATCAGAGCAACACCACCCCCTCTGCCTTCCTGCCTGTCCTTTTAATACAGTGTGTATCCTTAGACATTAAACTCCCAGCTATAATCTTCTTTCAGCCTACGACATCACACTTGCCAATCTACAGCTGTACCGCAAGTTCACTGACCTGATTTCACACACCGCACACATTCACCTTTTCCAACTTTATCCGCCTTTTATGTTGCAACTCATCTTCTTAATTTTGCTCTCTCATCTGCCTCTCTTTGCTAGGTGTCTCACTGCACATTACCTCTGTTTATAAACCAACTACCTCATCCTCAACACTATCACACCGGTTCCCATCCCCCTGCCAAATTAGTTTGAACCCACCCGAACAACTCTTAGCTGTAACCAGTCCCTTTTGTACAGGTCATACCCACCCCAGAAGAGATCCCAATGATCCATAAATCTGAACCCCTGCCCTCTGCACCAGTTCCTCAGCCATATCATCTTATTCATACCCTCACATGGCACAGGCAGGAATCCAGAGATTAATACCCTAGAGAGTCTGTTTCTCAGCTTTCTACCTAACTCCCTAAAATTTCTCTTCAGGACCACCTCACCTTGTCTACCTATGTCACTGATGCGACTATAGACAATAGACAATAGGTGCAGGAGTGGGCCATTCGGCCCTTCTATGTACCAAGACTTCTGGCTGCTGGCCCTCAGCATTGAGAATTCCATGGTCACGATCTGAGCCATCCCTGATCCTGGCACCAGGGAGGCCTCATACCATCCAGGTGTCCCTATCGCACCCACAGGACCTTGTCTCGGTTCCTCTGACTGAGGAATCTCCTGTCAACTCTGCAGTCCTTCTCACCTCTCTGCTCTTCTGAGCCACATGACCAGACTCAGTGCCAGAGACCCCATCACAGTGGCCCCCACTGGTAGGTTGCCCCCTCAATAGTCTCTAAAGTTGTATAACTGTTATTGAGGGGAACAGCCACAGGTTACTCTGTACCGGTTGTGCTTTCCCCCACCTTTTCCTCACAGTCACCCAGTAAACCTGTCTCCTGCAACCTAAGGGTGACTTCCTCCCTGTAGTTCTTGTCCATCACCTGCCCGTTCCCCGGTACGAGTCAAAGGTCATCAAGCTGCAGCTCCAGCTCCAGTTCCTTAACACGTTCTGTCTGGAGGGGCAGTTCTGTGCACCTGGTGCAGATGTGTTTATCAGGGAGACTGGCAGTTTCCTGGACTTCCCACATCCCACACACACTACAAAACCCTGCCCTGGAGCACTATGCAATGAGAGAGAGTGAGAGAGAGCAGAGAGAGAGTAACTTGCAAGACAATGTACCTCGCCTAAGCCTGATGAGCCAGACTGGCACAATCCAAAAGAATGGCTGCGCCGCTTACACTTGAACTATTCTTATTGGCCCTGTCTAAGTGGTCACTCCTCAAATCAGGAAAATTGCCGCAAAACTCTGCTTTCAAAATCTCGATTGCCGCCCTGATTAAAAAGTAGCTCTTTTCGCGCACCCCTGGTGTAGATTATCCAACTTTTAACATAACATTTTACTCTGCGTTTTGTTATTATTTTCCCTTCTACTACTTCAATGATCTGATCTGTATGAAGAGAATGCAAGACAAGATTTTCACTGTACACGCGACAATCATAAACCAATTTGCCAGCTGCAATTGTACACCCCGGCCAGCTGGTGGTGCCGTCGAGCAGTATGCCTCGCTTTCATATTCTTGTCCTGTTGAAATGAACACTGAAAATGCAATTAAATTCGTTACTACAAGCTCACCTTGTAAGATAATCTTAAGGGACCTCCTTAACTGCAGCACAGTTATAGAGAAAGCAAATAACGTGCAAAGGCCACGACGACGTAGCTTCGGAGATCGTGGGCACTTGCCTCTCCATCTTCAAAATACTATGCCTAGGAAGGCAGTATCCATCATGAAGTACCCCCGGCACTCAAAACATGCTCTCTCTCATTACTACCATCCGAGAGGAGGTAAGGGAGCCTGAAGAAACACTCAACATTTTAGGGACATCTTCTTCCTCTATGTCATAATATTTCTAAATGGTCCTTAAACTCATGTATATTACCTCTCAAATTTTGCTCTTTTTTTCCACAGTTTTGGGGTCCGTATCTAAGGATGGATATGCTGCCATTGGAGAGGGTCCAGAGGAGGTTCACGAGCTATCCCGAAAATAAAGGAGTTAACGTATGAGGAGCATTCGATGGCTCTGAGCCTGTATTCACTGGAGTTTAAAAGAATGGGGGGGGGGGGGGCGATCTTATTAAAACTTATCCAATATTTGAAAGGCCTAGATAGAGCACAGGTTCTTGATTAGTCAGGGTGTCAAAGGTTGTGGGCCGAAGGCAGGAGAATCAGGTTCAGTGGGATAATAAATCAGCCATGTTGGAATGGTGGAGCAGACTCGATGGGCCGAATGGCCGAATTCTGCTGCTATGTCTTATGGACTTACGTCAAATTCACAGACAACTCACTGGCACTTGTTGGCAGAAAGCAAACATCAGCCGACAGAGCGAACAAACCCACCGTACTCCACTTCCACTCGAAGGCCTGCAGCTGGTTGGTTTAGAATCGGGGGCTTCAGTTCACGCTGGCTACCTGCAGTGAGAGAAAATCGCCCGGCAGGAATTAGCGGCATGGCATGCGATCTATCAGACATTACCCATGACAAAAAGAAAGCAAGATACTTCAGAAAACAGTGGACTCTGTGCACTACATGACAGGCACATCCCCATCACTGGTGGTATCTACAGGAGGTGCTGCCTTAAGAAGGCAACATTCATCATCAAAGATCCCCACCACCCGGGCCATGCCACCTTCTCACAGCTGCCATCGGGCAGGAGGTACAGAAGCCTGAAGTCCCACACCACCAGGTTTAAGAACAATTACTTCTTTTCAACCATTTGGCATAACTGTAATCACTATGGGTTAGCACTATGAGCACCTTGATCACTTCCATGACATTACTTGTAAATCTTGTGTACAATTTGTGTTTTTCTTGTGAATTTTGCCTATCTGACACTCTGTGCCTGTGAGGCTGATGCCAGTAGGCTTTTCATGCACTTGTGCAGATGACTTTGAGGCACAACCATATTATGGGAGAGGGGGAATGTTACATCAATTCGATAGATTCAATGCTAATGTGGTCAAGGTCAAGTTCATTGTTGTTCAGGTTGAGGATCCCGTATCTGAAATGCTCGAGGCCGGAAATGTTTCGGATTTCAGATTTTTTGGGGATTTTGGTATACTTGCATCTGTATGATGAGATACCTTGGGGACGGGACCCCAGTCTAAACATGAAATCCATTCACATCTCTCATCGACAGCTTATGTACAGCCGGTGTGCAGCTCACAGAGTGAACGGTCTGCAGTCTGATGTGATGGAGTCGGGCCCTCCACAGACTGTCGGAATTGAGCGACCTCTCCCAACCATGTCTATTACCGGGTTCCAGCACTGCGATTAGCTTCATATCCGCCATTGATTTCAAAGAGTCACCCATTCTACAGCAACTATGATGGGAGGCAGCTCGGTTCATACAATATTTTAATAATAATGTGCATTAAACAATACCTTCAATTTTCAGTTTGTCATGATAGATCGTTGCTTGCTTTATGATCAGCACACCGTTAGGTGGCATTATGGTCACACTGATGCTGACGAATCCACTTTTTCAGCTGAGGCCCTTTGTTGATCGGTGTCGACCATGGGTGTCGTGATCTAGCTGTCTACATGATATCCAAGTCCCCGCAGTACGATAGGGAGAGCGAGCTGTCGCCCACGCAGCAGGCTCCCCCTCTCCACTCAGCTGATGAAGCCAAAGGAAGGGCAGAGACTGCAGTTTTGCACCAGCAGGGTCCCAGGAGTTACCAGTCAGCATTGAACTCAACGTCGGATTGCCTTGGGGACTCGGAGCTCTGGAGCTTAACACAGGACTTACAGGACTTACATCCAAAGCCTTCCTCAGCTTTGCCCCTTCTTGCAGTAGAAACAGTTCGACTGGGCTTAGCAGCTAAGCCACACATGAAGGCCAGGAGCTGGACTTGCTTGCCAGAGTCTACTTGAGGTGCACGCTACTCGCACCATCTAATAGGGACTGGGAGCTTATTGCCATCACCATCCCTAGCTATAACAATTTTAACGAGCCTCCACAAGATTGAGACCTTCAATCTTCACTTGATGCATTAACTTCAGTTCATTATATAGGTGAAGCCACTTCTCAGAGCTGTGTGAAGTGCAGAAGCCCATCACCTGAGACCTTTTCCAGCAGCTTGTGGAATTTTCCATTTGTGACATCATTCAGTGAACGTGCTCTCGTGTGCGACTGTTGGCCCTGTGTTTCAGCACCTTGACTCCCACAGGGACGCTGTCTCATTTGGCTGTATTCATCAGCATTCGTGTATGGGTTGAATGACAGTTAAACGTGAATTGAATTGAACTGAATCATGCTTGCACTCAAAACATTTTGGATTTGAGATTTCCGGATTTTGAAGTTTGGGACAAGGGGGTGCTCAAGTCAACCATATACCATGTATACCACCAAAATGGACCTGGTGTACAACACAGTGGAATGGATGGGTTGATACCTTGTGGTGATATCGAGTAACACACACAAAATGAATAAACTGCTGATGTGTCGGGCTGAGTTAACATTGAATTCTCCTTCCAGTACAAAAATAGGAAGTAGAATTGAAGTGGTTGGCACTGGGAAATCACTCTTTTTGTGGTGGGCGGAGAGAAGGTCCTCAGTGAAGCAGTCTCCCGATCTACGTTGGATCTCACCAATATACAGGAGGCCACACCAGGAGCACTGGATACGGCAGATGAGCCCAACATACTCATAGGTGAAGCACTGCCTCACCTGGAAGGACTGTTTGGGGTTCTGAATGGTAGTGAGGGAGCAGGGGCAGGTGTGGCACTTGTTCTGCTTGCAAGGCTAAGTGCCAGGAGGGAGATCAGTGGGGAGGGTTGAATGAACAAGAGAGTCGTATTGCGAGCAATCCCCGTGGGGGGAGGTGGAAGGTGAGCTTGATGGTGGGATCCCATTGGAGGGCATAAGTTCCAGAGAATAATGTGCTGGATGCAGAGGCTGGTGGGGTGGTAGGTGAAGGCAAGAGGAACCCTATCCCTGGCAGGATGGCGGAAAGATGAGGTGAGAAGTGCAGGTGAAGGCAGAGCTGACGGCGGAGGAAGGACAACCCTTTTCTTTGAAGAAGGATCCTGGAATGAAAAGACTCACCTTGAGAGCAGATACAGTGGAGATGGTGGAACTGAGAGAAGGTGATGGCATTTTTACAAGTGACAGGGTGGGAAGAGATATATACCAGAGACAGGGTGGGAGACCACATCATCGAGCACTTTCACTCCATCTGCCATAAAAAGCGGGATTTTCCAGAGACAGCCATTTCTATTCTTCTTCCCATTCCCATTCTGACATGTCACTCCATGGCCTCCTCTACCACCACAATGATGCCACACTCAGGCTGGAGGAGCAAAACCTTATATTCAGTGTGGGTAGCCTCCAACCAGATGGCATGAACCTTGGTTTCTCCAGCTTCCGGTAATTTTCCCTCACCCCTCCCACCCCACCCAGCAGTACCCATTCCTGTTCCCCTCTCTCACCGTATCTCCTTACCTGCCCATCAACACCCTCTGATGATCCTTCCCCTTCCCTTTCTTCCATGGTATCCTGACCTCTCCAAGCAGATTTCCCCTTCTCCAGCCCTTTCTCTCTTTCACCAATTGATTTTCCTGCTCTTTATTTCACCCCTCCCCCTCTCCCGGTTTCACCTTTCACCTGCCACCTTGTACTTCTTCCTCCCCTCCCCCCGACTTCTTACTCTGACTCCTCCCTTCCTGTCCAGTCTTCGTGAAGGGTCTCGGTCCGAAATGGCGACTGTTTATTCACCTCCCACAGATGCTGCCTGACCTGCTGAGTTCCTCCAGCATTTTGTGTGCTTTGCTCTGGATTTCCAGCACCTGCAGATTTTCTTGTTTTTGTGATATATTCCAGCTAATCTTCCTTCCCCTCCCACCACCTTCCCATTTAGCATCTTCCCCTTCCTTTCCAGTCGTGATAAAGGTTCTCAGCCCAAAACGCTAACTCTTTATTCACCACATAGATGCTGCCTGACCTCCAGCATTTTGTGTGTGTGTTGCTCTGGATTTCCAACATCTGCAGAATCTCTTGTGTTGATGATATCAAGTGTACTGTTCCAGAGTCCTAAATTTAAACCAAGATCCTTACTCATCGTTATCGCAACACAGATAAAATACTGAAGGAACTCAGCAGGTCCATATGGCCATGAGGCCATAAGATGCAGGAACAGAATTAGGCCATTCGGCCCTTTGAGTCTGCTCTGCCATTCCATCACGGCTGATTTCTTTTCCCTCTCAACCACATTCTCCTGCCTTCTCCCCTCAATCTTTGACACACTTACTAATTAAAAACCTATTAACCTCCACTTCTTCACCTTCACAGCCATCCTTGGCAATGAGCTCATAGTCACCACCCTCTGGTTAAATAAGTTCATCCTCATATTTGTTCTAAATGGACGTCCCTCTATCTGAGACTCTCCCACTATAAGAAGCATCATCTCCATGTCCATTCTCTCTAGGCCTTTTCAATATTCAGTAGGTCTCAATAAGACTTCCCACCTCATTCTTCTGAACGCCAGTGAGTACATACTCAAAGTATCAAACACTCCTCATACATTAACCCTTTCATTCTTGGGATCATTCTCATGAACCTCCTCTGGACCCTCTCCAATGCCAGTACATTTTTTCTTAGATAAGGGGCCCAAAGTAGACTGAGAGACCACTTTGCTGATCACCTATACTCTATCCACCAGAGAAAGTGGGGTCTCCAGATGGCCACCCATTTTAATTCTAATCCTACTCCTATCCCGACATGGCCTCCTCTACTGCCACAATAAGGTCATATTCATGTTGGTCATATTCCAACTGGGTAACCTCCAACCTGATGGCATGAGCATCAATTTCTCAAACTTTTAGTAATTGCTTCCTCTCCTCCTTCACCATTCCCCATCCCCTTTTCCTTCCCTCACCTTACCTGCCCATCACCTCCCTCTAGTGCTCTTTCCCCTTCCCTTTCTTCCAGGCCTTCTGTCCTCTCCTATCAGACTCCATGAGACCATAAGATATTGGAGCAGAATTAGGCCATTTTGCTCATCAAGTCTGCTCAACCATTTCATCATGATTGATCCAGTTTCGTCTCAGCTACAATCTCTTGCCAAACCCCCCCCCCCCCCACCCCAGCATATCCCTTTAAGCCCTGAGTAATCAAGAATCTATCAACCTCTGCCTTAATTACACATAAAGACTTGGCCTTCACAGCTGCCTGTGGCAATGAATTCTACAGATTCACCACTCCCTGGCTGAAGAAATTCCTCCTCATCTCTATTCTCAAAGGACGCCCCTCTGTTCTGAGGCTGTGTCCCATGGTCTTAGATACTCCCACCATAGGAAACATCCTCTCTATCAAGGCCTTTCACCATTCAATAGGTTTCGATGAGGTCACTTCTCATTCTTCCAGATTTCAATGAATACAGGCCCAGAGCCATCAAACGTTCTTAATATGACAAGCCATTCAAATCCTGAAATCATTTTTGTGAACCTCCTTTGAACCCTCTCCAGTTTCACCACATCCTTCCTGAGATAAGGGACCCAAACTGCTCACAATCCTCCAATTGAGGCCTCACTATTGCTTTGTAAAATCCCAACCTTACATCTTTGCTTTTATATTCTAGTCCTCTTGAAATGAATGCTAACATTGCATTTGCCTTCTTCACCACAGTCTCAACTTGCAAAGTAACCTTTAGGGAATCCTGCGCCAGGTCTCCCAAATCCTTTTGCACCTCAGATTTCTGTATCTTATCTCCATTTAGAAAACAGTCAACCCTTTCATTTCTTCTACCAAGGAATACAACCATACACTTCCTGACACTATATCTCATTTGTCACTTCTTTGCCCATTCTCTTAATCTAAGTCCTTCTGTAGCCCCTCCCCTCATTTCCTCAAAACTACCTGCCCCTCCACCTTTCTTCATATCATCTGCAAACTTTGCAACAAGGCCATCAATTCCATCATCCATATTATTGACATATAACATAAACAGAATCGGCCACAACACAGACCCATGTAGAACACCACCAGACACCAGCAACCAACCAGAAAAAGCTCCTTGTCCAACCCTCAACCCTTTATCTCTTTCACTAATCCTACTTCAGTTTCTTAAGTCACTGCTCCACCTCTTCCCAGTTTCACCTATCACTAGTTCTTCCTCCTCTCCCCCCACATTCTCACTCTGACTTCTCATCTATTTTCTCCAGAACTGATGAAGGGTCTTGGCCCGAAACGTCGACTGTTTACTGTTTTCTATAGATGTAGCCTAACCTGCTCAGTCCCTCCAGCATTTTGTGTGTGTTGCATAATACTCTCAAGTCAGGCAGCATCTATGGAGGGAATAATCTGTTGACATTTCTGGCTGAGACCCTTTATTGGAACTGCAGGTGCCAGAATGAGAAGGGTGGGATGAGTACAAGATGTCAGGTGATTGGTGAAATCATGTGATCAGGAAGGCAGATAGTTGGAAGAAGGAGAGTGGGACGAAGCTGGAATGTGATTAGTGGAGGAGGTAAAGGGCTGAAGGACGGAAGGAATCTGATAGGAGTGGAGAATGGACCATGGGAAAAATGGAAGGAGGAGGGGAACAAGATGGAGGTGATGAGCAGGTGAGAAGGGAAGGGGTGAGGAGGAACCAGAACGAGGGAGAAGGAAGGAAGGCGGGAAAAATTACCGGACGTTAAAGAATTCAGTGTTCATGCCATCAGGTGCAGAGGGAAAATGAGGTGTTGCTTCTCCAATCTGAGTTTGACCTCACTGTGTCAGTAGAGGCCGGGCAGGAATGGGAATGGGATTCCTGCCATCAATTCCTTATAAAGCCTCAGCAGTAAATCATTGCCTTTATATCCTAGTGATACAAAATGAATAGTAACATTATATTTGAGTTCATTACTGCCACTTCAACCCGTGAGGGTCTCCAGCAGGAACTGAACCACAATCACTGGAGCTGTGAAGCATTGTGCTACCTTGTCACCATGCCGGGGACAAGTTTATTCATTCATTCATTTTGAGGTACAGCACGGAACAGACCCTTCCAGCCCAATGAGCCATTCCGCCAAACCCCCACCGATTTAACCCCAGCCTAATCACAGGACAAGTTACAATGACCAATTAACCTCCTAACTGGTACACCTTTGTACTGTGGGAGGAAACCAGAGCACCCAGAGGAAACCCATGTGATCATGGGAAGAATGTACAGACTCCTTACGGACGATGTCAGAACTGAACACGAGTCCCCGACACCCTAAGCTGTCATAGCATTGCGCTAAAACGCTGCCGTGACTGGCAGGGGACTGCATCCAACTTTGAGAAGACTGCACGCGTTCCTCCCCCCCAACCCAGCTGAGTACGCTGCCCCTCCTGACCGAATATTTTAGAAAATTTGCAGCGAGTTGACTTCGACACCAGAACAGAGAGAGCATTTACCTGCGATGGTGGCACAGAGAATCCTGGTCAAGTTGAAAGCCAAGCCCCTACGCATCACAGTTACGATGCAGGTGTAATTTCCTTCATGGTGTTCCATGACAATATTGACCCTCAGTTGTCCGTCAATGTTGTTCAACATATTGCTGCCACTGTCAATTATTTGGCCCCTCTGGGTGATGGAGAGAGAGAGAGAGAGAGAGAGAGAGAGGAGGGATTATCACAATTAGCAGTGCCAGGGGTGAGACCATAAAATCATAAGACATACATAGGAGCAGAATTAGGCCATTCAGCCCATCATATCTGCTCCAACATGATTGATTTATTATACCACTCAACTCCATTCTCCTGCCTTCTTCTTTGATGCCCTAACTAATCAAGAACCTACTCCACTTCAAATATACTCAATGACTTGGCTCAATTAATTCCCCAGATTCATGACAATCTGGTAAAATAAATCCTTCCTCACCTAAAGGGATACTTATTAATTCTGAGTCTGTGACCTCTGGTCCTAGATACACCCAATATAGGAAACATCCTCTCCACATGCACTATATCTAAGCCTTTCAAAATTCATAGGTTTCATGCTTCTAAACTCCAGTGATTCCAGGCCCAGAGCTGTAAAATGCTCCTCATGTGTTGAACCTTTCACTCCTCTGGACCCTCTCCAATGCCAGCACATCTTCTTTAGATAAAGGGCCTAAAGCTGCTCACAATACTGCAAGTGAGGTCTCAGTAGTGCTTTATAATGACTCAGCATTACATCCTCGCTTTTATATTCTAGTCCTTTCAAAATGAATGCTAACATTGCATTTACTTTCCTCATCACTGACTCAACCTTCAAGTTAAACATAGAAACAAAGAAAACCTAGAATATCATACAGGCCCTTCGGCCCACAAAGCTGTGCCGAACATGTCCTTACCTGACAAATTACCTAGGGTTACCCATAGCCCTCTATTTTTCTGAGCTCCATGTACCTGTCCAGGACTCTCATAAAAGACCCTATCGTATCCGCCTCCACCACCGTCGCTGGCAGCCCATTCCATGCACTCACCTCTCTCTGTGTAAAAAACTTACCCCTGACATCTCCTCTGAACCTACTTCCAAGCACCTTAAAACTGTGCCCTCTCATGCTAGCCATTTCAGCCCTGGGCAAAAGCCTCTGACTATCCATACGATCAATGCCTCTCATCATCTTATACACCTCTATCAGGTCACCTCTCATCTTCCATCATTCCAAGGAAAAAAGGCCGAGTTCACTCAACCTATTCTCATAAGGCATGCTCCCCAATCCAGGTAACATCCTTGTAAATCTTCTCTGCACCCTTTCTATGGTTTCCACATCCTTCCTGTAGTGAGGTGACCAGAACTGAGCACAGTACTTCAAGTGGGGTCTGACCATATAGCTACAACATTACCTCTCGGCTCTTAAACTCAGTCCTATGATTGATGAAGGCCAATGCACCGTATGCCTTCTTAACCACAGAGTCAATCTGCACAGCAGCTTTGAGTGTCCTATCTCGGACCCCTAGATCCCTCTGATCCTCCACACTGCCAAAAGTCTTACCATTAATACCATATTCTGCCATCATATTTGAACCACCTCACACTTAATCTGAGTTGAACTCTCAGCCCAGTTTTGCATCCTATCAATGTCCCGCTGTAACCTCTGGCAGCCTTCCACACTATCCACAACACCCCCAACCTTTGTGTCATCAGCAAATTTACTAACCCATCCCTCCACTTCCTCATCCAGGTCATTTATAAAAATCACGAAGAGTAGGCGTCCTAGAACAGATCCCTGAAGCACACCACTGGTCAAGAACCTCCATGCAGAATATGACCCGTCTACAACCACTCTTTGCCTTCTGTGGGCAAGCCATTTCTGAATCCACAAAGCAATGTCCCCTTGGATCCCATGCCTCCTTAATTTCTCAATAAGCCTTGCATGGGGTACCTTATCAAATGCCTTGCTGAAATTCATGTACACTACATCTACTGCTCTACCTTCATCAATGTGTTTAGTCACATCCTCAAAAAATTCAATCAGGCTCATAAGGCATGACCTGCCTTTCACAAAGCCATGCTGACTATTCCTAATGATATTATGCCTCTCCAAATGTTGATAAATCCTGCCTCTCAGGATCTTCTCCATCAGCTTACCAACCACTGAAGTAAGACTCACTGGTCTATAATTTCCTGGGCTATCTCTACACTCTTTCTTGAATAATGGAACAACATCTGCAACCCTCCAATCCTCCGGAACCTCCCCCGTCCCCACTGGTGATGCAAAGATCATTGCCGGAGCCTCAGCAATCTCCTCCCTCGCCTCCCACAGTAACCTGGGGTACAGCTTGTCCAGTCCCGTTGACTTATCCAACTTGATGCTTTCCAAAAGCTCCAGCACATCCTCTTTCTTAATATCTACATGCTCAAGCTTTTCAGTCCGCTGTAAGTCATCCCTACAATCACCAAGGTCCTTTTCCGTAGTGAATACTGAAGCAAAGTATTCATTAAGTGCCTCTGCTATCTCCGCCAATTCCATACACACTTTCCCACTATCACGCTTGATTGGTCCTATTCTCCCACATCTTATCCTGTTGCTGTTCACATACTTGTAGAATGCATTAGGGTTTTCCTTAATCCTGTCCACCAAAGCCTTCTCATAGCCCCTTCTGGCTCTCCTAATTTCTTACTTAAACTCTTTCCTGCTAGCATTATAATCTTCTAGATCTCTATCATTACCTAGTTTTTTGAATATTTCGTAAGCTTTTCTTTACTTCTTGACTGGATTTACAACAGCCTTTGTACACCACAGTTCCTGTATCCTACCATCCTTTCCCTGTCTCATTGGAATGAACCTATGCAGAACTCCACGCAAATATCCCCTGAACATTTGCCACATTTCTTCAGTATATTTCCCAAGATCATCTGTTCCCAATTTATGCTTCCAAGTCCCTGCCTGATAGCCTCATATTTCCCCTTACTCCAATTAAATGCTTTCCTAACTTGTCTGTTCCTATCCCTCTCTAATGCTATGGTAAAGGAGACAGAATTGTGATCACTATCTCCAAAATGCTCTCCCACTGAGAGATCTGACACCTGACCAGGGTCATTTCCCAATACCAGATCAAGTACAGCCTCTCCTCTTGTAGACTTCTCTACATATTGTCTCAAGAAACCTTAATGAACACACCTAACAAACTCCACTCCATCTAAACCCCTCAGTCTCGGGACATGCCAATTGATATTTGGGAATATCTGTTATTATTACACCTTTCCAGAATCTGTCTCCCTGTCTGCTCCTCGATGTCCCTGTTACTATTGGGTGGTCTATAAAAAACACCCAGTAGAGTAATTGACCCCTTTCTGTTCCTAACTTCCACCCACAGAGACTCTGTAGACAATCCCTTCATGTCTTCCTCCTTTTCTTAACCTTTGGGGAATCCTGCTTGAGGACTCCCAAGACCCTTTGAATCTCTAATTTCTGAATTTTCTCCCCATTTATACCTTCTACCAAAGTGCATGACCAGACACTTCCCTACTCTGCCACTTCTTTGCCCATTTCCCCAATTTGTCTAAGTCCTTCTGCAGATTCTTTACTTCCTTAATATTGCCCCTCCAACCATCTTTGTATTTCTCACAAACTTAGCCACAAATCATCAATTTTGCCATTCAGGTTATTGACATACAAGCTAAAAAGAAGTGGCCCCAGCACACACCCCTGAAGAAAACCTCTGGTCACCAGTAACCTAAAGGCTCTCTTTATTCCCACTCTTTCCCTCCTCCTGTCAGCCAATCTTCTATCCATGCTAGTATCTTTATCTTTCCTGTAATACTCTGGACTCTTATCTTATTAAGCAGCCTTATGTGCATCAGCTTGTCAAAGCCCTTATGAAAGGCCAGGTGAACAATTTCCACGACTTTGTCTATTCTGCTTATTATTTTCTCAAAGAATTCCAACAGATATGTCAGGCAAGATTTCTCTTTAAGGAGACAATGCTGACTTTGGTCTATTTTATTACGTGCCTCCAAATATCCTGAAATCTCTTCCTTAATAATGGACTCTAACATCTTCCCAACCTCTGAAGTCTGGCTAACTGGCCTACAATGTCCATTTTCGGCCTCCCTCTCTTCTTAAAGAGTAGGGTGTCATTTGCAATTTTCCAATGCTCTGGAACCATTCCAACATCTAGTGATTGTTGAAAAGTCATTACTAATACCACCACAATCTCTTCAGCCACCTTTTTCAGAACTGTGGTGCACACCATCTGGTCCAAGTGACCTATCTAACTTCAGACCTTTCAGTTTCCCAGAACCTTCTCTCTAGTTATGGTAACGTCACACATTTTGTGACCCCTGACACGTGGAAATTCCACCATATTGCCAGCATCTTCCACAGTGAGGAGTGATGCAAAATACTTTTTCAGTTCATCTGCCATTTCATTGCCCCCCCCCCCCCCCCACATTACTACCCTCCAGCATCGTTTTCCAGTGGTCTGAAATCCACTCTTGCCTCGCTTTTACACTTCAAATATCTGGTGAAACTTTGAATATCCTCTTTAATATTGTTGGCTAGCTTACTTCTGTATTCCATCTTTAGCTTTTTAATTATATTTTTTATTGCCTTCTACTCTGGGAATGTAGTCCATCTGATCCAGGGGACTTATCTACCTTCAGTCCTTTCAGTTTCCCCAGCAGTTTCTCCTCAGTATTAGCAACCGCACTTACTTCTGCCCCCAACGGTCTCCAATTTCTGGCATACAGCTAGTGTATTCCACAGTGAAGACTGATACAAAATACATATTAAGACTGTCCGCCATTTTTTTGTCCCCCATTACTACCTCTCCAGCATCATTTTCCAGTGGTCCAATATCCACTCTTGCCTCTCTTTTTCTCTTTATATATCTGAAAAAAAAGCCTTTTGGTATCCTCTTTAATATTATTGGCTAGCTTAGCTTCATATATCTTCTTTCCGCTCATTTTAGTGGCCTTCTATTGGTTTTTAATTGATTCCCAATTCTCGATATTTACATTAATTTTTGCTATATTATATTTTCTTTCTATACTGTCTTTGACTTCCCTTGTCAGCCATTGTTGCCTCATCCTCCCTTTAGAATATTTCTTCATCTTTGGGATGTATCTATCCTGTGCCTTCTGAATTGCCCCCAGAAACTTCAGCCACCGCTGTTCAGTCATCTCTGCTAGTGTACCCTTCCAATCAACTTTGGCCAGCTGTAATTTAAGAACATAAGAGCATAAAAAATAGGAACAAGAGTGGGCCATCTGGCCCGTTGAGCCTGCTCTACCATTCAATATGATCATGGCTAATCTGGTCATGGACTCATATCTCCACCTTCCTGCCTTTTCCCCATAACCCTTAATTCCCCTTCTATGCAAAAATTTATCCAACTTTGTCTTAAATATATTTACTGAGGTAGCCTCCACTGCTTCACTGGGAAGAGAATTCCACAGATTCACCACTCTCTGGAAAAAGCAATTCCTCCTCATCTCCATCCTAAATCCTGAGGCTATGTCCCCTAGTTCTAGTCTCATCTAACAGTGGAAACAACTTTCCTGCTTCTATCTTATCTATTCTTTTCATAACTTTATATGGTTCCATAAGATCTCCTCTCATTCTTCTGAATTCCAGTGAGTACAGTCCCAGGCGACTCATCTCTGGATTCAACCTGCTGAACCTCCTCTGAACCGCTTCCAAAGCCAGTATACCCTTCTTCAAGGAAGGAGACCAGAACTGCACACAGTACTCCAGGTGCCCTCTGCCTACCTGTCTCTTCTTTTGATACAAAGTGTATCCTTAGATGTTAAGCTCCTAGCTATGATCTTCTTTCAGCCCCGACTCAGTGATGGCCACAACATTATACCCGCCAATCTTTAACCGTGCTACAAGATCATCTACCTTATTCTTTATACTGTGTGCATTCAAATATAACATCTTCAGTCCTGTTTTCATCGCCCATTTTGATTTTGCCACCATGTTACATTTCAGCTTATCCGACTAACTGCAACTTTGCCCTTTCACCTGCCTGTCCTTCCTCAAAGTTTCACTGCACACTGATTCGACTTGTATGCTAACTGGACCATCCTCCACCCTATCCCATCAGTTCTCATCGCCCCTGCCAAATTGTTAAACCCTCCCCAACAGCTCCAACAATTCTGTCTCCCTTGGGTTCAGGCGTAACCTGTCCCTTTGTACAAGTCATACCTTTCCCCAGGAGACAGTGCAAGCACTTGGAGGGACAGGATTTCGAGGGTATGTGCTGAATAGCAGGGTGGGCGCTGTGGTTGGTTGTGCTCTATGAGTGAAGAGAGCTCTCGTCATCTCAGTCCCTGAAACATGACACAGAGCAAAGGCACAAATCCCCACAGGAGGGGTTTTTAAATTAAACTCTCCTGATTGATCGTACCCAGTACCAGACAGTTGACATATTGAATAATGCTGGGGAGAAATCGCTGGTTCCCGGACATTGCTGGAGGCTCAGATCACCAAGATAAAGCTCGACGTTCCTAGCACATCTGTTGGGTCTCTTCTGGGTAACGAACAGCGATACTGACACCCTGAGACAACCAGACGCATTTCTGGGATGGGAGAAAAAGGGCAGAAGATGCAGTAAAATAGAAAATTTACAGAACATAACAAATTTAGAGCTTTCTCTCCCAACAAATTTCACAACATATGTCAGTGATAATAAACCTGATTCTGATTCACACACACATCAATTAGCCAGCTTTCATCTTCCAGGAAAAGAGTCAACTGACTTACTCAGAGTTCAGAGTAGAATTTATTATCAGAGTACATACATGCCACCACATACAACCCTGAGATTCTTTTTTGGTGGGAGCCCCTCTTGTACTAGAAATCTCCGGTTTGAATCCCACTCCTGAAGATAGATTCATAGAACACTACCACATAGAAACAGGCCTTTTGGCCCATCTAGTCCCTGCTGAAATATTATTCTGCCTGGTCCCCTCATCCGGAACCCAGACCACAGCCCGCCATATTCCTCCCATCCATGTACCTATTCAAATTTCTCTTAAATATTGAAATCAAATCTGCATCCGCTACTTCTGCTGGCAGCTCATTCCACACTCTCACAATCGTCTGCATGAAGAAGTTTACCCTCATGTTCCCCTTAAATATTTTGCCCTTCGCCCTTAACCCATGACCTCTGGTTCTCGTCTCCCCTAACCTCAGTGGAAAAACACTGATGCATTTACCTTATGTCTATCCCTCATTATTCTGTATGCCTGTATCAAATACCCCTCATTCCTCTACGCTCAAGGTAATAAAGTCCTAACCTATTCAACCATTCCCTATAGCTCAGGTCCTCAAGTCCCAGCAACATATATAGAAACATAGAAATCTTGAGCAGTTTACAGGCCCTTCGGCCCACAATGTAGTGCTGACCATGCAACCTACTCTAGAGACTGCCTAGAATTCCCCTACTATAATAGCCTTTTATTTTTCTAAGCTTGAGGTACCTATCCAAGAGTCTCTTAAAAGACCCTATGGTATCCACCACTACCACTTTCGCTGGCAGAGCATTCTACGCGCCCACCGCTTTCTGTGTGAAAAACTTAGCCCTGACATCCCCTCGGTACCTGCTTCCAAGCACCTTAAAACTATGCCCCCTGGTGTAAGCCATTTCAGCTCTGGGAAAAGCCTCTGACTATCCACACGATCAATGCCTCCCATTATCTTATTCATCTCTATCAGGTCACCTCTCACCCTCCGTCGCTCCAAGGAGAAAAGGCCGAGTTCACTCAACTTATTCCTGTAAGGCATACTCCCCAATCCAGGCAACATCCTTGGAAATATTCTCTGCGCTCTCTCTATAATATCCACATCCTTCTTGTAGTGAGGTGATCAGAACTGAACACAGTACCTCCAGGTGGGGTCTAACAATGATCTTATACAGCTGTAACATTACTTCACAGCTCTTAAATTCAATCCCACGGTTGATGAATTCCAACACACCATACACCTTCTAACCAACACAGTCAACCTGTACAGAAGCTTTGAGTGTCCTATGGACACAGACCCCAAGATCTCTCTGATCCTCCACATTGCCAAGAGTCTTACCATTAACATTATATTCTGTCTTCAAATTTGACCTACTGAAATGAACCACTTCACACTTATCTGGGTTGAACTCCATTTGCCATTTCTCAGCCCAGTTCTGCATCCTATTGATGACCTGCTGTAACCTCCAGACTATCCACAATACTCCCAACCTTTGCGTCATCAGCAAATTTACTAACCCACCCTTCTACTTCCTCATCCAGGTCACTTACAAAAATCAGAAAGAGCAGGGGCCCCAGAACAGATGCCTGTGTAATACCACTGGTCACCATCCTCCATGCAGAAATTGAACCATCTTTGTAAATTTTCTCTGCACCCTTCCCATCTTATTGGCATCTTTCCTAAAGCACAGTAACCAAAACTACACACAATACTCCAAATTTGGCATCACCAACGTCTTATACAACTTCAACAAAACATCCCATCTCCTGCACTGAATGCATTGATTAATGAAGGCCATTGTGCCAAAAGCTCTCTTTGTGACCTTACCCTCACTGCCCTATGCTCTCTGTGGAAGACCTACCCTGGTTGGTCCTCCCAGACTGCAACACCTCACACTTGTCTGCATTAAATTGAAACGCTGATCAAGGAAGATTTCTTCCCAGCTTGATCCACTTGGAAGGATTGAAAAAAAGCATGTACTCAAACTAAATCCTCAGGGTTATAATGGAAATATGATTTGCTGGAAACACTCAGCAGGTTAATCGGTATCTATGGAGAGAGAAACAGGTTAAAGCTTAACTCCAAGAACATTTCAAATCATCTTTGACCTGAAATGCTGACCATTTTTCTTTCCAAATGTGCGGAGTGTTTCCAGCATTTTTGTGTTTTTCTCCATACACTCAGTGGCCACTTCATTGTGAAGCTCCCATGCCTAATAAAGTGGCCATTGAGTTGGTGGTCTTCTGCTGTTGTAGCCCATCCACTTCAAGGTTCGATGTGTTCTGCATTCAGAAATGTCCTTCTGCACACCACTGTTATTTGAGTTACTGTCGCCTTCCTGTCAGCTTGAACCAGTCTGGCCGTTCTCCTCTGACCTCTCCCGGTAACGAGGCTGACTGAACTGCTGCTCACCGGATGGCTTTTGTTTTTCCACACCATTCTCTGTAAACTCTACATGGAGCTCGGAAAAACAGAGGCCTATGGGTAAGCCTAAGTCGGGGTGGGCAACCTTTTATGCTCCATGCGTCAATTTTTTCACCCACGAGTTCAGATGCAATTTTTTCACGCACAAGTTCTATAAGAAAAGGACTAACTTGAGAGCTTGTTCATAGTGCGAGAACACAGTGTGAAATTCCACCCTATGCCCCATGCCTCCGTGGCAAACCTGTTCGAGAAGACAAGCTGGATTGTGGCTGTACTTGAGCGAAATGAGGAACTGCTGTCGGCGTGTTCTTGCAGAAATGTGGCTCCAGGCTAACATCCTATGTGCCATCAGTCTATAGACCATAACGCTTGGAGACTTGGGCTAGATTATTATTATTTTTAATTTTGTTTTGCAACAGTATATTTTTTCGGCTATATGCACTGTGTGGTGTGTGTGACTGTCAGTACTGTGTTTTGACCCTTGGCCACAGAGGAATGCTATATTCATATGTATGGTTTAATGACAATTGAACTTGAAAGTGAAATTAATCAATTTCTGTACCTCAACATGCAAGTGTAGTTCCCAGAATCGTTGACAAACGCCGGCCAGAACCACAGCCCTTCCTCCTCATTTGACACCCGCTCCTCCGCCTGGTGAAAATCAATGGGCTCGTCCAGTTCTTCGCCCTGCCTGCTTCTGTACCACGATAGTGTCAGGCCTGACTCGTGGGCCATACTGTGGTTAGTCCTGATGTCCGCCAGGGGGAGAGGGCAGCTCACTTTCACTGGCTCCCCATCATAGGCCTGCACTGCAATGCTGGTGTTGGTACCCCAGACCACACATCCTCCTGAAACAGCATGCACAGGGGAAGACTGTAGTACAGGTAAACACATTACAGGCAGAAGACAACCAGAATTAAAATCAGGTTTAATATCACTGGCGTGCATCTTGAAATTTGTTGATTTGTGGCAGCTGCACATTGCAATACATAATAATAAAAAATATAAATTACAATAAGTATATTAATAATTAAATAAGTAATGCCAAAAGAGGAAACACACAGTGAGATGGTGTTCCTGGGTTCATTGTACTTTCAGAAATCTGATGGCAGAGGGGAAGAAACTGTTTCTGAAACATTGAGTGTGTGTCTTCAGGCTCCTGTATCTCGTCATCGATGGTAGCAATGAGAAGAGGGTGATGGGGAAGACAACTTCTTCCACTCAGTCATCAGGCTTTGGAACAATCCATGAATCCATAACCATTCAATTTCTCTTTCGTACTATTTATTTGCTTGTTCATTTATTAACAGAGCAATTCTTATGCCTTGCTGCCACAGAACAGCGATTTTGTTCCATATGTCAGTTCTCTCCGTGACCAAATTAGATTGCTCTGGGTTCTGTGGTTTCCTCCTATAGTGCAAAGGCATGGTATAATTGGGTAGGGCAGGCTCATTGGAACAGAAGAGACTTTAGCGCAAAATTCTAGCAACAACTTCTTCCCCTCCACCATTCGATTTTAGAGCAATGCATAAACTCACGATTATAGAGACCGCTGCTCACCCTAGGGTGCATATGGGGCGTCCAGGGAGGGCTAGTACTTCTGGTGAAGGGGCTTGTCATGTCAATTCTGGGGCAGCTCACTCACTTTGTTCCCCACCAGACACTCAGCTCTCTCCGGTGGCTCCAAGTAGCTGTTTGCAAGCAAGAGCAGCCACGTCCCTGTACGCCACTTCGACAGCCGGCCAAACCGGGCGAGGGTAGCCAGTGAGCTTGGGACCTGCCTGCCCTAGCATGCAAAGTCAGCTTCAGCAGACTGGTCAGATGAGATGAGCAGTGAGATGAGATGAGCGAGTCAGTTCTGCAACACTTTGTGGGAGCAAAAGACATGACCAGACATGGTCATCCAAGGAAGATTCCAGTTGTGATAGCTACTTGTACCACTGGACCAGGACTTCCGAAGTCGAGAAGGTGTCACTGCCCCAGTGCAATGGTTTTTCCACTTTAAAAACTGTCCCACACAGGTTTCTTGTGTCATCGTCAGATACAAGGGACAACCAATTATTACAGTGCCATGTTGGGGTTCAGTTCCCACTGCTGTCTCTAAGGAGTTTGTATGTTCTCCCCTTGACTGTATGGCTTTCCTCCCATTCCCCTCATTTATTCCAGTGACGAGGAGGTTAATTGGTCATATGGCTGTATTGGGCAGCGTGAGCTCATGGGGTCAAAATAGTCATTACCATGCTAAATCTCTCACTAATTCTCACTCAGAAGCCCAAAAATGTTTTAATCTAGCCTTATGGTGCTCTAGTCCTGTAGCCTGTCCACCAGGGCTTCCTGCAAAGGAAAAGCATTCTTACATTTTAGCAATTCTAAAGTCTAACCGGAGATCATTCTAACTGGTTGCATCACCATCTGGTTTGGAGGGGCCACTGCACAGGGTCAGCAAAAGCTGCAGGAATCTGCAAATTCGGCTAATTTTATCATGGGCAATGGTGCCTGCAGCATCAAGGGCACCTTCGAAAGGAGATGATTCAAAATGGCGGCATCAACTGGGACATGCCCTCTCCTCATTGCTCCCAACAGCGGGGAGGGAAAGGAAGCTGAAGGCACACACTTCAGTGGTTTAGGAACAGATTCTGCTATCAGAGTTCATTTTTTATTTTACTTATTGAGATATAACATGGAACAAGCCATGCTACCTAGCAACCCCCAATTAAACCCCAGCCTCATCATGGCACAGTTTACAATGACCAGTAGGTCTTTGGACTGCGAGAGAACCCAGAGGAAACCTATGAGGTCATAGGGAGAACATTCAAACTCCTGCTCATTGTCTTCTGAAGAGACAATGAAGACATGTACATATCTTTGCTCTCTTTTTTCCTCTAATTTAATTACATATATTCCTTACTCCAATTTATAGTTTACTTTGTGTATTGCACTGCACTGCAGCCGCAAAACAATAATTTTTATGACATAATGCCAGTGATATTAAACCTGAGTCCGATTCTGATTATTAAAGTAAGAAGACTGAAGCCATGCTAGAAGCTGCTGATCTGATTACTCAGAAGGAACACAGCCACAGGTAACACGGTATGATATCTATCATGTGGAGCATTTCTCTTGCCTTGTATATAATACCAACAACAAAACTGCAGAGTGAACCACAGGGACTCTTCACACTCCTGGACGAGTTGACTACAAACTGCTTTGAATTTTATTGTCCAAGCAACATTGCTTGGAATGTACAACTGTGCGACTCCGACCAAGAGCATTTATACTGTGTCCTACTTTACGGTTTGTTCAATGTTTAAAGCAATGCTTGGAATTTAAGTAGTCTGAGGCACTTCATATACATGGTGGCCTCTTTATTAGGTTAATTAGAGAATTAGTTAATATTACAATCAGATTGCTCTGTGTTTGGCTCCTCTGATCATTCGCAATGTTTCCAAGCATTGGGAACTTAAAATGATTTGCTATTCCAGTTAAGATGGCGCTGAGCTGTAGTCTCTCTCCATTGAGGTGGTGGCTCAGACTTAGCTGTCTGTTAGTTTTTTTAAGTTGGTAAGGATTGTTTTGGGACAGAAATGGGAGTTAAATGCCAGGTTAGGGTTTAGGGATGGGGATTTGAGGGAATTAGAGGACAAGCCACAGTCTGAGCCTCCTCTCCACGTTCAAAGAGGGCGTAGTCAGATGTCAGGCCTGCAGACCAGTGAGGATGTTTGGGGTAATGTCCAGAATTCGAGGCGTGGAATTTGGGTCCTCATTGAGGGACCTCATTCGTTGTCATTGATGTGTCCTTGCGTAATACTAAAGATCAAAGCCTGCAGGTCCAGCAGAAGTCCAGATCAAAGCGCAAAGGCCAACTGAAGGTCCAGAAGATGAGGACTGATGGCTGAAGCCCCAAGTTTGCAAATCTCCATGAGGGTGCTGGGGAAACTGAAGGTCCAATGTCTGTGAATCTACAATGCACTGCAGGACTCTGTGTGTGCAAGGAGGAAGGGGGCTTGATTTGCTGTTGTTGCTTTGTCACTTAGGATGTTGTTTTGTTCTGCGTTGTTCAGCTGAACAATGTGGGTATCCTTCCGCAGGACATCCAACGCTGTAATGAGGCAAGGAGAAGGAGCGGAGGTCAGATTACACCGAGGTTGGAAGGCAGTGATCTCCGAAGACCAAGGTCTGAAGCCCTGACCTGAAAAATGAGAGCCGGTGACTCCCGAGATCAGTGAATCCTGGGCGCAGAGGTCCAATGTCAGTTCAGTCCCGGGACTGGAGGTCCAATTTCAGTCAGCGGACCCAGAGGTTGGAGGCCTGTGATTGGCGAGTCCAGAGATCAAAGGCTAGAAGTTGGCAAATCCAGAGTTTGAAGTCTGAAGGTCAAAGCCCCGAGGTAGGCAAGTCTGGACATCGGAGGACTGGAGGCAGCTTGTTGGTGTTGGAGGCCTGTCCACGTGTGTGCGTGGATGTACATGTGATAAATAAATCTGAATATGAATATGATGTTCAAGATCACAGACCAGGGAACAAGTACAATGAAATGTGAACAGGAAGACAGGAAGAGATTGTTCCACAGGACATCCAACACTGTAATGTGACAAATGTAGGGGAAGGAGCCGGAGGTCAGAGTTCAGGTTGGAGCACCCCAAGGTCAGAAGGCTGTGTGTGGGTGGAGGCAGGGTTTGGTGGAAAAGTGGTCTGCCCTTCTGCTGCTATTTGTTGTATATTGGCTCAGTGATGTTAGGCTGAATTTTGTGTGTGTGCTACACTGGAGCCACTTGTGGGCGGTCCCCACAAGAGTGAGTGAGTGTGTGTGTGTGTGTGTGTGTGTGTGTGTGTGTGTGTGTGTGTGTGTGTGTGTGTGTGTGTGTGTGTGTGTGTGTGTGTGTGTGTGTGTGTGTGTGTGTGTGTGTGTGTGTGTGTGAGAGAGAGAGAGAGAGAGAGAGTCACACACACCCTTCCATGGGTGGTGGTAGAGGCAGCTATATTAGGGATATTAAATAAACTCATAGGTTTATTGTATAATATAAAAAAATGGAAGGTTATGTGGGAGGAAAGGGTACGTTGATCTTGGAGTGGCTAAAAGGTCAGCATAACATCATGGGCTGAAGGGCCTGTATTGTGCTGTAGTAGTCTATATTCTATGTTCTATTTGGGCAAGTACATTGTCAGAGGGATATGGGCCAAATGTGGGCAAATGGGACTAGCTGGAATCTTGGAATCTTGGTCAACATGGATTAGATGGGCTGAAGGGCCTGCTTTGATGATGTATTGACTTGAATTGACTTTATTTCTTATATCCTTCACATACATGAGTAAAAATCTTTATGTTACGTCTCCGTTTAAATGTGCAATATGTAATCATAGCAATTTATAATAATTTATAATAAATAGAACAGTCAATGTAACATAGAGTACACTCAAATCAGTGTGAGTTAATCAGTCTGATGGCCTGGTGGAAGAAGCTGTCCTGAAGCCTGCTGGTCCTGGCTTTTATGCTGTGGTACCGTTTCCCAGATGTTAGCAGCTGGAACAGTTTGTGGTTGGGGTGACTCAGGTCCCCAACAATCCTATGGGCATACACAACTGTCTTTGTAAATGTCCTGAATCATGGGATGTTCACAACTACAGATGCGCTGGGCTGTCTGGACCCTACGATTAAGTGAGGTACAGTTCCCATACCAGGCAGTGATGCAGCCAGTCAAGACATTCTCAATTGTGCCTCTGTAAAAGTTCTTAGGATTTAGAGGTCCATACCAATCTTCCTCAACCGTCTGAGGTGAAAGAGGTGCTGTTGGGCCTTTTCTGCCACACAGCTGGTCTCTATGAAGCAAGAACTAACTCAGAGTCACTGTGAGGTTGTGTCAACAAGGCACTTACTGTGCCACTCACCACATTGGGTACCATATAAAGGGAACATTAATTGGCTGGTTAGTTCTCCATGGCCTCCAAGTGCCACAGACAAGTTAAATTCAGGAGATCCAAAGGCTGTTAAATGCACCATGTCATAGAAACATAGAACATTACAGCACAGAAACAGGCTAGTCCCACTGACCTGCACCTGGGCCATATCCCTCCAAACCCCTCTCATCCAAGCTCTTCTTCAATGTCAAAAGTGAGCCCGCATTCACCACTTCATCTGTGAGAGACTTTCTGTTTCAAGGTTGAATCACAATTTTAATGGACGAACTCCATGTACCCATCCAACAACTCACTAGCAACCATGGATAGAAATGTCCATGCCCATGTCCCTAAAGCATAAGAGAAATAAGCATAGAAAAAAAACCCTTCAGGGTCGTAAAGAGTGCTTCTGGCACAGTGACCTTCATGTGTGGGTTTTCCCCGAGTGCTCTGGTTTCCTCCCACAGTCCAAAGACGTACCAGGTAGGTTAATTGGCCATTGTAAGTTGTCCTATGACTAGGTTAGGGTTAATGGGGTTTGTTGGGAGTTGCTGGGGTGGTGTGTCTTGGAGGGCCAGAAAGATCTGCTCTGTGTTGTACCGTTAAATAAAACTAAAATGTTGAGGTCATACAAGACATTGGTGAGGTCCAACTTGGCGCAGGTCTCATCACCTGCCTTCTGGAAAGATGTCAGTAAGAGTGCAGAGAAAATTTAGAAAGGTGTTGCCAAGACTTGACCTGAGCTCTAGGGAATACTTGAATAGGTTAGGCCTTTATCCCCTAGAGCACTGGAGAATGAGGGGAGATTTCACCGAGGTATACAAAATTATGAGCGGGATAGATAGCACACAGACTTTTTCTACTGAGATTCAGTGGGGCTAGAACGAGAGGTCATGGGTTAGCGGTGATGGGTGAAATGTTTAGGGGGAACGTGAGGGGGGACTTAACCCAGAGGGTGGGGAGAGTGTAGAACGAGCTGTCAGTGGAAGTGGGGAGTGTAGGTTTGATGTCAACAGTTAAGAGAAGTTTGGATAGGTACTTGGATGGGAGAAGTATGAAGGGCTAGGGTTCAAGGACAGGTCAATAGAATTTTGTTTTCTTTCTCACAGCATTCTCTGTAAATTCTAGATTCTGTTGTACGTGAAAATTTCAGAAGATCAACAGTTTCTGAGATACTTAAACCACCCAATCTGGCACCAACAATCATTCCATTGTCAAAGTCAGTTAGGTCACATTTCTTCCCCATTCTGATGTTTGGTCTGAAAAACAACTGAACCTCTTGACCGTGCCTGCATGCTTTTATGCATTGAGTTGTTCCCATATGATTGGCTGAATAGATATTTCCATTAATGAGAGGATATACGGGTGTACCTAATAAAGTGGCCACTGAGTACAGGTGAAAAGGAGGGATTTGCATTAAAGCTCATTGGACACCAATTCATAGGCTTGCCTTATACCAGATGGGCTGAATGGCCCCATTGATTTGGCCAAAATATTGCCCACAAGGTTGGTCGCATTCTGACGCTACTAAAAAAGTCAACCGATCGCAGTGTCTCACTCACCAGATTCACCGTGGATCTCCCTCACTTCGGTGTTGACCAACAGGCCCAGGACCAAGATCGAGAGGGCACGATGCATCCTGGTACAAAGCAAGAGCAGCCTTAACACTTCATTACAGAACACAGTTGAAGCTGAAGGCAAGAGAGCTGTGACCACAGGCACAGAGCAGGTTTCCTGCTGTAAAAGCTCCAACACTGTAACGGAGAAGAGTTTAGGAAACTGTTACTCAGAATTTCTAACCGCTGGATGAGCTCAGCAGGTCAGGCAAGATCCGAGGAAGGAAATGGACAGTTAACATTTTCAAGTGGAGACCCTTCATCTGGACTGAATGAGAGAGGATTTCAAAAGGCTCTTAGATAAGCCCTTGGATGTACAGAGAATTGAGGGACAGATAGGTAAAATGGATCTGTTGCACATTTAATTACCAGTTTAATTACTTAGGCACAACTTTGACATAGAGCATAGAAAGAGGCACTTCGACCCATCTAATCCACGACCAACTATTATCCTGCCTAGTCCCATCAACCTGCACTGGGACCATAGCACTCCATATCCCTCCCATCCATACACCAATCCAACTTATTTTCAAATGCTGATACTAAACCTGAATCCACCACTTCTGATGGCAGCTCGTTCCACATTCTCACCACCCTCTGAGGGAAGGTATTCCCTTCATATTTCCCTTAAACAGTTCGTCTTTCACACTTTACCTATGACTTCTAGTTCGAGTCTCACCCAACCTCATTGGAAAAAGCCGGCTTGCATTTACCCTAACTATACCCCTCATAATTTTGTATACCTCTTTCAAATCTCCCCTCATTCTCCTACACTCCAGGAAATAAAGTCCAAAACTATTCAACAGCATGGGGTGAAGGGCCTATTCCTGAGTTGTTCTGTTCTGTGTTCTATGTTCCACAACCCCAACCCCAATCATCTAGCACTCTCCACTCCTCCATCTGCCTATCATCCCTCCTCACCTGGATCTACCCATCACCTCCCAGCCTCTATTCCCACTCTCCCCTCCTCTTATCATCCCTCCTCATCTGGATCCACCCAACACCTCCCAGCTCTTGCTCCACCCTTTCTATACTAACCACCTCCCCTCTATTTTTCAGTCCTGATGAAGGGTCTCAACCCAAAATGTCAACTGTCCATTTCTCTCCACAGATGCTGCCTGACCTGCTGAGGTCCTCCAGCATTCTGTGCGCGTTGCTCCCGATTTCCAGCACCGGCAGAATCTCTTGTGTCTCCATTTCATCCACACCAGGCATTTTGTCAGAATCCCTCATAAGTATAACACTTTTATTGTACCTGCCCCACTAACTCCCCCCAGATTCTACCACTCAGCTAAAGCACTGTTCTCTCTGAAACACGCTGGTCCACGGCAGCGCAACTAAAATGCTCCCATGCATGTAGGCTTTTTTGCCGTGCAGCTGAATTTTCTTTCCATAATGTTAATATAATTTTGAAATCTGTTAATATAACTGTGAATTTACTTGTAATCAATTACGTGTTAATGAATATAATCTGTAAATATTCTAAATAATAAACAAAACACAACTTTTACTTTGAAACATTTTAGAGCTTCAACGTATTTACATTGACAGTGTTTCAACACTGATACAAATCATAACAACGGAAGTTGGTAGCTCATTGTTAATAAACTGCTGACACCATCTAATTATTCATAGTATGTATAATTACAAAAAAACATTTAAAGTGCCACGCCTATTTCAGGCAGTGTAAAACTTTCCCGCTCAGAGCAGGGGTTGGTTCGCGCAGCTGTAAAAAAAAAATTAGAGGGAACGTTGCCTACAAGACAGACTTTACCACAGGCTCGGGAGTCAGGAGCTGAACGACATAGATCTAGTATGAGAGGGGAGAGATTTAACAGGAACCTGAGAGGCAACTTTTTTCACCCAGAGGGAAGAGCTGACAGAGGAAATGGTTGACACAGGTAGAGTCATAGACTCATAGAACACTACAGCACAGAAACAGGCCCTTTGGCCCATCTGGTCCATGCTGAACTAGTCCCATTGACCTGCACCTGGACAGTAGCCCTCCAAAACCCTCCCATTCGTGTACTTACCCAAATTTCTCTTAAACGCAGAAATCGAACCTGCTTGCATAATTTTGCCGGCAGCTCATCTCACCACTCTCAGTCTCACTCTCAGTGAAGAAGTTCCCTTTCATGTTGCCTTTAAGTATTTCACCTTTCACCCTTAACCCATGACTTCTAGTTGTAGTGTAACCCAACCTCAGTGGAAAAAGCCTGGTTGCATTTACCCTCTCTACACTACGCATAATTTTCAATACCACTAACAAATCTCTCAATCTTCCGCACTCTAAAGAATAAAGTCCTAAACTGTTCAACCTTCCCCTATGGCTCAGATGTTGGTCCTGCTACGTAAACAACGACTGAAAGGTACTTGGTCGTGAACATGGATAGGAAAGATTTCGATGGGAACCTTGGTTGGCATGGACTAGATGGGCCGAAGAGCCTAATCCCAGACTGTATTTTTAATTTTATTTAGAAAAACATCATGATTGCAAGGCAGCAAGGTAGTGTAGTGGTTAGCATGATGCTCTCCGGAGTTTGGAATTGATTTCCGCAGCCACCTGTAAGGAGTCATGTAAAAAGGGTAATGTCACAATTGTAATGGAGGACTTCAGTACGCAAGGGGATTGGGAAAATTAGGTTTGTGTCGAATCGCAAGACAGGGAATACGTTGAATGCTTACGAGATGGCTTTTTAGAGCAGCTTGTCCTTGAACCTACTCAGAGAAAGCCAATCTTAGATTGGGTGTTGTGTAATAACCTGATCTTATTAGGGAGTTTAATGTAAAGGAACCCTTAGGAGACTGTGATCATAACACGACTGAATTCATACTGCAATTTGAGAGCGAGAAGCATCGCAATGGAATAAAGGGAATTACAGAGGCATGAGAGCGGAGCTTGCCCAGATGGATTGGGGGAGAGCACTGGTGGGGATGACATCAGAGCACAGGTGGCTGAAGTTTCTGGGAATAGTTCACAAGGTGCAGGATAGATAAGTCCCACAGAAGAAGTAGTTCTCGAAAGGCAGGGGTAGGCAACCGTGGCTGACGAGGGAAGTTGAGGACTGCATAAACAAGGAATGGGCATGTAAAGTAGCAAAAGTGAGTGGGAAGTTGGATGATTGGGAAGCTTCTAAAATCCAGCAAAAAGCAACTTAAAAAGCCATAAGAAGGGAAAAGATAAAATATGAGGGCAAACTATCCAATAATATAAAGCAGGATACAAAAAGTTTTTCTTCAGTTATATAAAGAGTAAAAGAGAGGAGAGAGTTGATACTGGACCACTGGAAAATGATGCTGGTGAGGTAGTAATGGGACGGCAAAGAAATGGCAGATGAACTTAATGACTACATTGCATCACTCTTTACAGTGTGCCAGAGGTCCGTGAGTGTCAGGGAGCAGGAGTGAGTGCCATTGCTATTACAAAGGGGAAAATGCTACGCAAACTCAATGGTCTTAAGGTGGATAAGTCTCCCAGACCAGATGGACTACATCCCAGAGTCCTGAGAGAGGTTGCTGAAGAGATAATGGAAGCATTGGTCATAATCTTCAAGAATCACTTGATTCTGGCATGGTCCCGAAGGACTGTAAGATTGTAAATGTCACTCCATTCTTTAACAAGGGAGGCAGGCAAAAGAAAGGAAATTACAGGCCAGTTAGCCTAATCTCAGTGGCTGGGAAAGTGTTGGAGTCTATTATTAAGGATGAGGTTTCAAGATACTTGGAGATTAATGATAAAATAAGTCAAAGTCAGCTTGGTTTCTGTAAAGGGAAAATTTTTGCCTGACAAATCTGTTAGAATTCTTCGAGAAAGTAGCAAGCAGGGTGGAGAAAAGAGAGGCAGTGGATGTCATTTACTAGAATTTTAAGAAGGCATTTAATTAGGTCCACACATGAGGCTGCTTACAAGATAAAATCCTGTGATGTTACAGGAAGGATACTGGCATGGATAATGGAATGGCTGACAGGCAGGAGGTAGTATGTGGGAATAAAAGAGGCCTTTTCTGATTGGCTGCCAATGACTAGTGGCGTTCCTCAAGGGTCAGTATTGGGACCACTACTTTTCACATTGCTTGTCAATGATTTAGATAATGGAATTGATGGCTTTGTGGCAAAGTTTGCGGATGATACGAGGATAGGTGGAAGGGTAGGTAGTGCTGAGGAAGCAATGGGATTGCAGCAGGACTTAGACAAATTAGAAGAATGGGCAAAGAAGTGGCAGATGGAATACAGTGTGGGGAATTATATGGTAATTTATTTTGGTAAAAGAAACAATAGTGCAGACTATTATGTAAATGGGGAGGAGGTTCAAACATCAGAAGTGCAGAGGGACTTAGGAGTCCTCGTGCAACACTCCCAGAAGTTTAATTTACAGGGTGAATCTGTGGTAAAGAAGGGAAGTACAATGTTGGCATTTATTTCAAGAGGGATAGAATATAAAAGCAAGGAGATAATGCTGAGGCTTTATAAGACACTAGTCAGGCCGCACTTGGAGTATAGTCAACGGTTTTGGGCCCCATATCTCAGAAAGGATGTGTTGTCATTGGAGAGAGTCCAGAGGAGGTTCATGAGAATGATTCTGGGAATGAAGGGGTTAACATATGAGGAGCGTTTGGCAGGTTTGGGCCTGTACTCACTGGGATTTAGAAGAATGTGTGAGGATCTCATTGAAACCTACCGAATGTTGAAAGGTCCAGATAAGGTGGATGTGGAGAGGATGTTTCCCATGGTGGGGGTATCCAGAACTAGAGAACACAGTCTCAAAATTGAGAGGTGACCTTTTAAAACAGAAGTAAGGAGGAGTATTTTTTAGCCAAAGAGTGGTGAATCTGTGGAATGCATTGCCATAGCCTGTGGTGGAGGCAAAGTCTGTGGGTATTTTCAAAGTGAAAGTTGATAATTTCCTGGTTGGTCATGGCATCAAGAGATATGGTGACAGGACAGGTGCATTTGGAGTATTGTCAACCCCTGGGGGGTTGAAGAGGGGTAAAAAGTTTCAAAGGATCAGCCATGATTGAATGGCGGAGCAGACTTGATGGGCCAAATGGTCTAATTCTGCTCCTGTGTGTTCTGGTCTTATGGACTGTGACTCTAAGGACAATTTACTGCAGCCAGCTAACCTATGTCTTTGGTGTGTGGGAGGAAACCAGGATGGAAAGCCAACACCATCACACAGCACAGGGGGTCGAGATCAAACCGGGTCTCTGGAGTCACATGGCAGTGGTTCAACCGACTGATGAGTAACCCAGCTACGTGCTGATACTGTGTGGAAAAGCAGGTCACATCATGCCTGCTGTCAACAACTGCTTGATGCTCAGTTTCAAAAGGCAATTGATTGATCTGATCGCATCTGGTGCATAGTGGGAAGTGAAGGCTCCTGAGTTCAAACCCAGTCAGCACCCGGGGGCACTTTCCATCCGTGCCAGGGTGAGCGTCGAGCTAGCCACTCGGCCTCGTAAAAAACAAGAGTCGAGTCAGGAACGTTCATACCGTGACACGGTTAATCCGAAAGGAGACCAATCTTGACACCGCGCGCCAGACAAGAATGGCTGACTGTCTGGTGCGACAAACTATGAAAATGAATCTGGTAAAATGTGTTTTGCTACTAACTAGTGAGATGCTGGAGCTATTTAATTTTAATTAAATTTCCCCGGGCAGGGACAGCACTGGTTAGGTAGAAAGTGAAGATCCCTCTATGCTGTTCCATCTCCTCCTCCCCAGGACAGGGACAGCAAAGGTTAGGTAGAGCGCAAGAATCCCTCTTTATAGGGTATTATAAGACCACATTTAGAATATTGTGAGTGGGTTCAGGCACATGATCTAAGAAAGGATGTGCTGACATTGGAGAGGGTCCAGAGCAGGTTCAAAAGGTTGATTCTGAGACTTAAATGGTTAATGTTGGGTGCATTTGATGGCTCTGGGCCTGTACTCGCTGGAATTTAGAAGAATAAGAGGGGATCTCACTGAAATCTTTTGAATACAGGAAGACAGAGTGGATGTGGAAAGGATGCTTCCTATAGTAGGTGAGTCGAGGACCAAATTGTGGGCTGTTCCCTTAGAACAGAGATGAGGAGGAATTCCTTTAGCCAAACGGTGGTGAATCTGTGGAATTCATTACCACAAATGGCTGTGGAGGCCAAGTCATTGGGTGTATTTAAAGTGGAGGGTGATAGTTTCTTGATTAGTAAGAGTGTTAAAGGTTATAGAGAGAAGGCAGGAGAATGGGGTTGAGAGGGATTAGCCATTATGGAATAGCAGCAGGCTCGATTGACAAAATGGCCAAATTCTGCTCCTATATCTTATGATCTTATGGTCTTTACCATGCCATCACACACACGGGGTGAGACAGTGCAGGTTAGACTCAGAGTGAAGTTCCCTTTATACTGTCCCATCACATACTCCCAGGGCAGGGACAGTACGTTAGGTATAAACCTTCCTCCCACACCACCCCAATCAAACACCTCCAGAGGGAGAGGTCGAGGAAAGCTCCCTCCACACCACCCCAATCAAACACCTCCAGAGGGAGAGGTCGAGGAAAGCTCCCTCCACACCACCCCAATCAAACACCTCCAGAGGGAGAGGTTGAGGAAAGCTCCCTCCACACCACCCCAATCAAACACCTCCAGAGGGAGAGGTTGAGGAAAGCTCCCTCCACACCATCCCAATCAAACACCTCCAGAGGGAGAGGTTGAGGAAAGCTCCCTCCACACCACCCCAATCAAACACCTCCAGAGGGAGAGGTTGAGGAAAGCTCCCTCCACACCATCCCAATCAAACACCTCCAGAGGGAGAGGTTGAGGAAAGCTCCCTCCACACCACCCCAATCAAACACCTCCAGAAGGAGAGGTTGAGCAAAGCACCCTGTCACCCACTTCCACAGGGACAAAATAGGTTCGTTGTCAACTTAAGCACAGTGTCCCATCACCCACCCACAAAGGGATAGGACAATTTAGATATATGGTAAAGCTAACCCCCCCCCCCCCCCAACACCATCCATGACACTCACCCACAGGATAGGACAGGTTGATGCTCCCTCCAAACCATTCTACCATCCACTCCCAAGGGGACAGGGCAGGCAAATAAACCTCCTGCACCATCCCATACCACACTTTCTAGGTACAGGTTAGCACTGGATTAGAGCTCCCTCCATCCTGTGCTGTCACACACACCAGGGGAAGGGACAAGCACCAGTTAGATACAGAGTGAAGCTCCCTCTGCACTGCTCCTCGTGGTCAACCCTGGGTTGATACTGCGTCTGAAATGAGCAAATACTTACAGGCTGAAGTGTAGACGGTCAAAGTTGGTAACGACAGTTCGTAGGCCAAACTTCAGGAGAGAAACGTGGAAGTGAATTATCTCTGCAAGCCTGCTAATGGCACTAGTCAGGACATGTCTCAAGCATTTCCACTGTCAACGGGAAAGAAAAACCAGTCTTATTTATAAATCACTTAATACAGCCTCGTTAACATAGCAACCCAGTTTGAGATGAATCACACTAGTGTTTAACAAATACAGAATCACACATGGAAGAGCAACACCCACAAAATCTGGAGGAACTCAGACACAATATAACCCAGGGTTGGCCATGAGGAACAGTGCAGAGGGAACTTCACTCTGTATCTAACAGGTCCTGCCCTTCCCCTCGTGCGTGGGTCAGTGACCTTCACCAGGACTGGAAAGGAAGGGGAAGACAACAGAGTAAGAAGGAGGGGGTGGGGCAGAAGAAGGAGTACATGCTTCCTTTCCAGACCTGATGAAACTTCTTGGCTTGAAACGTCAACTATTTATTCCCCTCCAAAGATGCTGCCTGATTTGCTGAGTTCCTCCAGCATTTTATGTACGTTACTCTGGATTTCCAGCATCTGCAGAATCATTTGTCCTAATATCTTAGATGAAGGAAGTGGGTTTTAAGGAGGAAGTGTAGGTAGGATAGGAAATAGTTTGAGGGAGATATTCTAGAGATTAGGCCCGAGCAGCTGTTGACATGGCAACCAAAAGTGGGGCACTGGAAATCAATAATAATGATAATAACAAAAATAACTTATTTATAGAGCACTTTTCGTATAGCTGATACAGTTCAAGGTGCTTTACACTGGGATAAAGTGCAACATGTTAGTTAAAAGCAAGGTTCAGTAAATAGGTTTGAGCTGGCGTTAGAAAGTGGCAACCTTTACAATTTTAGGCATTGAATTCCACAATTCAGGAGCATAGTCTAAAAAAAGCTAAGCTGACAATTGTCCTTGGAGGAAGATTGTTTAAATTTAAGAGGTTGGTGGAGGAAGGCGTGAGAGATTGAGCAGGATTTCCAATTGTTCAAAGTAAAAATTATTATCAGAGTACATTCATGTCACCACATACGACCTTGAGATTCTTTTACTGCAGGCATACTCAGCAAATCTATAGAACAGTAACTGTAAACAGGATCTGTAAACTAAACAAACTATGCAAATGCAGATAATAAATAAATAGCAATAAATAATGAGCATGAATTAACAAGATAAAAGAGTCCCAAAATGAGTGTAGCTAACCCCTTTTGATCAAGAGCCTGATGGTTGAGGGAGAGTAACTGTTCTTGCACCTGGTGGTGTGAGTCCTGAGGCTGCTCTACCTTCCACCTGATGGCAGCAGCAAGAAGAGAGTACGGCCTGGGTGCTGAGTGTTGTTGATGATGGATGCTGCTTTCCTACGGCAACGTTTCGTGGAGATGTGCTCAATAATTGACAGGGCTTTACCCACGAATCCACTACATTTGGTAGGATTTTCTGCTCAAAGGCATTGGTGTTCCCGTACCAGGCCGTGATGCAGCCAGTCAGCACTCTCCCCGTCACACACCTATAGAAATTTGCCAAGGTTTTCGATGACATGATGAATCTCTGCAGACTCCTGAGGAAGTAGAGTTGTTGTTGAATGTTGTTCTTCACAATTATATTTATATGCTGGGTCCAGGACAGGTCCTCTGAGAATGTAGCACCGAATATTACTACCTCATGGACCTCTGGTTTCCCTCCTGAAGTTTACAATCAGTTCCTCGATCTTACTGACATTGAGTGAGAGGTTGTTGTAATTACACCACTCAGCCAAACTTCCAGCCTCCCTCCTGTATGCCGATTCATCAACCCTTTTGATACAGTCCATAACAGTGGTGTCATCAGCAAACTTGTATATGGTGTTAGAGCTGTACTTAGCCACACAGTCATAGGGTAAAGCAAGTAGAGGAGAGGGTTAAGCACACATCCCTGCCCTGCTCCTGTGCTGATGGAGATTGTGGAGGAGGTGTTTTTACCAATTCAAACTGGTTAGGGTCTACAACTGAGGAAATCCAGGATCCAATTGCACAAGAGGGTACTGACGCCCAGGTCTTGGAGTTTGCTGATTAGTTCTGAGGGGGTGAATGTGTTAAATGCTGAGCTTCAATCAGTAAAGAGCATTCTGATGTATGCACCTTTGTTGTCCTGAAGCGCCAGGGTTGTGTGAAGAGCCAACGAGATAGCATCTGCTATAAATCTGTTACTTCAGTAAGCACGTGATAATCATTTAGACAGGTTAATACGCTCTTCTTGGACACCCATATAATTGAAGCTTATTTGAAGTGGGTGGGTACCACACACTGCTGGAGAGAGAGGTTGAGGATATCCATGAATACACCAGCCAGTTGGCCAGCACACAGTCTTCAGTACTCGGCCAGGTACTCCGTCCAGACTGGATACTTTCCTTGGATTCTCTCTCTTGAAGGCAGCCCACACATCATCTTCCGATACTGAGACTAAAGAATCATCAGGATCATCAAGAGAGGGGGTGCATAACGGTTCCTCCCAGTTCTGGTGATCAGAGCAAGCATGGAAGGCATTAAGCTCATCTGGCTGTCCCCTATGTTCCAAGATAGGAGGAGGTTATGGCATTCAAACCTTGCCATAGCTGACAAGCATCCCTCATTGACTCCAGTCCAGTCAATTGGAAACAAGGGGTCAGAATTTCCGGAACGTGGGAATTTGAATCAATTTTGCTTAAAATACGTATGGATAGGTGCATAGATATGTGAGGTTTAGAGGGTTGGGGATTAAACACATGAACATGTGACACGTTTAGAAGGGCACCTTGCCTGGCATGGCTGAGTTATGCCAAAGGGCCTGCTTCTGAGCTGTATAACACTGACTCTAAATGGTGAGGGATTGGCGGAGGATGGTGTTAAAAGCCTAGAAATTCAAAATTGATTCATTATTTAGCTCTAAGTAAGCACAAGAATGGTGGACAAACTGAAGTGGTTTGAATCACCAGAAATGAACCTTTGCAGAGGGTTGTAACCTCAGCCCACTCCAGCATGGGCACTAGCCTCCACAGTGTTGAGGAAATCTTCAACAGGTGATGCCTCAAAAAGATTATGCCAATCATTAAGGGCCCCATCATCCAGACATGCCCTCTTCTCATTGCTACCATCAATGCGGAGGTACAGGAGCCTGAAGGCACACACTCAATGTATTAGGAACAGTTTATTCCCCTCTGCTTCATCTTGTCTGTGTTTAAACATGTATACGCACAAACAGTATTTCTTATTGTAATTTATGTATTGTAACACGCTATAAGGTTTCACTGCTAATGTAATAGCTTCTTTGTAATGTTCACTGCTGAGTTAACCGTTTCTCTGTAGCAGCAGTGTTTGGGTTATGGCTGGAGATAACAGGATGCATGTTAGCCAATAAGAGACTGTTGCTGTGTCTTGTGAGTCTGGAAAGATGTTTTTTTGCGGTCTTTTGTCGAGGAGAGATGAAGAGGGAAGACGTGTGTGGAGAGAGCTGGTAGACCACTGGACGGAGTGGACTGGGATCTGAGGGTCCAAAGATCAGCGACACTCGGAGGAGACCGATGGCGGAAGAATGGCTACTGAGTGAGCTCCAACATGACTTTGACTTGACTTTGGGCCCTTTCTTTTTTTTTGTTTATTTTCATTACTAACCCTATAGTCAGATTAAGATGCATAAAGTTCAATCATTTAATTGCATATGGTGTACTGTCTGATATTTTGCGTTGTGGGTTTGTAACCGGGGGTACATTACACAGCATCCGCACAAGCGTGATTACCCAGTTTGGCGGGGCCGAAGGTTGATTCCCCTAGACAAACGCAAGCTGGAAAAGCCTGAGGGTTACATTATATTATGTATTGCAATGTACAGCTGCCACAAAACAAAAAATTCGCAATATATGCCAGTGAAATCAAACCTGATTCTGATTCATATTCTAAGATTCTGCAGAAGGTGGAAGGAGAGGACGGCACTGGAACTGTCAAATTATAGACAGACTGAGATAAGACCTTCCCATAAAATCTCCAGTTATCACTCACACGCTCAGGTAATGAATTATACCCAGAACAACCAATATCATGAGACAGAAAGATGGAAGGATTTAACTCAAGGCCAAGGGCACTCCAACAATGCATCCACTTCAGCACAGTTGAAGCCTTACTGATAATCCAGTTGATTTTTATTCTAATATTCAATGAATCTGTTTATAGGTTCCAAGAGCTACAACAGTAAAATTATCAGCTGCTCAAGGAGGTGGAGAAGCTGGTACTGACCTCCTTAAGGCAACAAAGTCAAGAAGAAGATTTAATAGGTGTTCAAGATTACAGAATAATGAAAGAACCAAAGACTTGCCTTTATGTAGCACCTGCCACAACCCCAGGACCTTTGCAATGCATTGTGGGAAAGACTTGGGCACAGCAAGCTCCCATAAAAGGCAATGTCTTCACTTACCATTGAGAATGTCTACAAGGAGCGCTGCTACACAAAAGCGCCATTCTTCATCAAGTACCCCCACCGCCCAGGCCACGATCTCTTCTCACTGCCACCATTGGGCAGGAGGCACAGAAACCTTTGGTCCCACAGCAACAGGCTCTAGAACAGTTATTATCCTACAGCAGCAATTCACCTACAACTGTGCGAGTTACGTAGATTAGATAGGTAGATAGATTAGCTTTATTTGTCACATGCACTGTGAAATGTATCGTTTGCCATCAATGACCAATACAGTCCAAGGCAGCCCACATGATTCCAGTGCCCAGTACTAACCCTCACCTGCAGGAGCCAATATGGTCACGGGCAGGACGTACAAACAACATCAGGGATTGGACCGCTGCAGGCACTCTACAATGCTATGCTCACCGCTATGCTACCATGTCAACAAGTTCATTTAAGTTTATGTTATTGTATGTTTGTAGTGCACCGTGCTGCAGAAAAAATCTAAGTTTCATGATATTTATACCCTGGGTGTGGTACGACCATGGCAATAAACTTGAACTTTGTTACTTGAACAATATTAGTCCAGCTGAGTAGATTGGATTACAAAGAGAATGAGAAAGGAGGCCAAAATATTCAGGACTGTCAAAGGCAAAAGAAGACTGAATGACACTCCAACTTCACCAGCCATATAACATTGTTAAAGTCAGCCTGTCAGCCGCAGGGAACCGTACTCTCTCCGGTCCTGTTCACCCTGTACACATCAGACTTCCAATATGACTCAGAGTCCTGCCATGTGCAGAAGTTCGCTGATGACACGGCCATAGTGGGGTGTGTCAGGAATGGACAGGAGGAGGAGTATAGGAAACTGATACAGGACTTTGTGATATGGTGCAACTCAAACTACCTGCGTCTCAATATCACCAAGACCAAGGAGATGGTGGTGGACTTTAGGAGATCTAGGCCTCATATGGAGCCAGTGATCATTAATGGAGAATGTGTGGAGCAGGTTAAGACCTACAAGTATCTGGGAGTACAGTTAGACGAGAAGCTAGACTGGACTGCCAACACAGATGCCTTGTGCAGGAAGGCACAGAGGCGACTGTACTTCCTAAGAAGGTTGGCGTCATTCAATGTCTGTGGTGAGATGCTGAAGATGTTCTATAGGTCAGTTGTGGAGAGCGCCCTCTTCTTTGTGGTGGCGTGTTGGGGAGGAAGCATTAAGAAGAGGGACGCCTCTCGTCTTAATAAGCTGGTAAGGAAGGCGGGCTCTGTCGTGGGCAAAGTACTGGAGAGTTTAACATCGGTAGCTGAGCGAAGGGCGCTGAGTAGGCTACGGTCAATTATGGATAACTCTGAACATCCTCTACATAGCACCATCCAGAGACAGAGAAGCAGTTTCAGCGACAGGTTACTATCGATGCAATGCTCCTCAGACAGGATGAAGAGGTCAATACTCCCCAATGCCATTAGGCTTTACAATTCTACCGCCAGGACTTAAGAACTTTTTAAAAGCTATTATTAATGCTTTTGAGATAGTGATTTAGATGCATATCATATTTTTTTACTGAGTTAAGTATTGTATGTAATTAGTTTTGCTACAACAAGTGTATGGGACATTGGAAAAAAGTTGGAATTTCCCCATGGGGATGAATAAAGTATCTATCTATCTATCTAAAAAATGATACTGCATGTATCCCTACAATTCATTTAGTTCTCAATAAATATCTCTGTGTTATATTTCAGAGGACCCGTCCCTGGGCCAGCATGTAAGTGCAGTTGTGAAGAAAACAGAGTAGCACCTCTACTTCCGTAGGAGTTTGCAGAGATTCAGCATGACAGCTAAAACTTTGACACACTTCCATAGATGTGCAGTGGAGAGTATGTTGACTGACTGCGTCACAGCCTGGTATGGAAACAGCAATGCCCTTGAATGGAAAATCCTACAAGAAGTAGTGAATATGGCCCACTCCATCATGGGTAATGCCCTCCCCACCATTGAACACATCTACATGGAGCAAAGTTGCAGGAAGCAGCACCCACCATCCGGGAGATGCTCTCTTCTCGCTGCTGTCATCAGGAAGGAGGGAGAAGAGCCTCAGGACTCGCACCAACAGATTCAGGAACAGTTACTACCCTTCAGCCTTCAGGCTCCAGAACCAGAGGGGATAACTTCACTACACTTCACTTGCCCTATCATTGAACTGTTCCCATAACCTATAGACTCGCTTTCAAGGACTCTTCATCTCATGTTTTCAATATTTCTTGCTTATTTATTTATTATAATTATTTCTTTCTTCTTGTATTTGCAGTTTCCTGTCTTTTGCTCACTGGTCGAATACCCAAGTTGATGCAGTCTTTCACTGATGGCGCTAAGGTTACTGGATTTATTGAGTGTGTCTGCAAAAAGTGAATCTCAAGATTTTTTGCTGTGACATATATGTACTTTGGTAATAAATTTTCTTTGAACTTTGAGAACAGAGGCAGAAACTGGAAGCAGATCAAATGCGATTAAGGTTATTACTATCAAGATACTAGAATCTGAAGAAAAGAAACAAACTGCTGCAGGAACTCAGCAGGTCAAGCAGCATCTGTGGAAGCAAAGGAATAGACAATATATCAGAAATGCCAGAGATCGTGGTCCACGTCGGGACCAATAACGTCGGTAGGGATGGTGACAAATCCCTGCAAAGTGAATTAAGGGAGTTAAAGAACATGACCTCCAAGGTTATAATCTCAGAATTACTACTTGTGCCACATGCTAGTCAGATGAGAAATAGAAGGATAATACTGTTTAATATGTGGCTAAGGAGATGGTGTGGGTTGGAGGACTCCAGGGTTTTGGGTCATTGGGCACTCTTCCAGGAAAGGTAGGACCTGTACAGATGGGGAGGTTGGCAACTGATCTGGAGGGAAACTAATATCCTTGCTAGTGCAGCTAAGGGGGAGTTAAACTGGAGCTGTAGGGGATGGGAACCCGAGTGCCAGGGATGAGAGTGCAGAGGGGAAATGGTGGACATGCTATGTTGGCACCAGAATGCGTAGTGGCTCCCCCCCCCGTGCATCCTCGGGTGTGTTGGCTATCAACACAAACAATGCATTTTAATGTACATGTGATAAGTAAATCTGAACCTGAATCAGAAAATAGCTGGTATGAAAAGATGAGCGGGCAGGGTGAGAGATGATCATTAAATTTGTGCAGGAGAAACACAAGGTCGTATAAGACAACTACTGTTTGCTTCTAAAGCAGGGGTTCCCAAACCCGAGGTCCACAGACCCCTTGCTTAATGGTATTGGCCCATGGTATAAAAAAGGTTGGGAACTCCTGCTTTAGAAGCAGACAACATATCAACGTGGCCCTTCCGCCATTTTTGTACCTGTTATATACATATTATGCCACTTTTCTGGCACAGTGTTCCTTCTGTCTACCACCCTCTGTGTAAAATACTTGCCTTAGAAATCTTATTTAAACATCCCAATTCTCACCCCGAGTCCAAGGCCATAGGAGTAGAATCAGGCCATTCAGCCCATCGGGTCTGTTCCACCATTCGATCATGACTGATTTATTATCCCTCTCGACCCCATTGCCCTGTCTTCTCACCATAAACTTTGACACCCTTTCTAATCAAGAACCTTTCAACCTCCATTTAATAGAGACAAAAGAGATGGTGGATTCTGGTACCTGTAGGAACACACAGTCCGTCAGCGGATCGAGCAGCCTCTGTGAGAGGAAAGGACTGCCAATGTTTCAAACTAAAACTCTGCATCAGGACTCTATGAGTGTGACCTTCCTCCCCACCACTACCACATCTTTCCTTATTTGTATGGCATTCTCATTCATTCATTCACAATCACTCTCTCCCACCCCCACCCCCACCCTCCCCGGCCATATCTCACCCATCCCCCTCTGTTTTCTTCCCCAGCACTTCTCTCTCTTTCTCTCAACTCGAGCACGCAGCCCCCGAGCGGAAACTACCCAACCCGTCCCCCCGACACCGCGCTCTGCTCGGCTGTCTGACGCTCCGACTCACTGCGGTATTTCACGGGGAAACTCCGCTCCCGGGGCGAGAGAGAGTTCGTCGCACCCACTTCCCGCAAATGTTCTGTTTACTTGAAGCCTGTTGGGCAACGGCCCCGAGCACTGGGGAAATACTCCTGCAGGCCGAGATCCACTCCCAGCGGGCGGCTCTTTTCTGGACAGTTGCGTACGCCCTGGCCAATTCTGTCCGCAGCTCAGAACGTCAGTTCCTCCCCATCGTCGTCAATCTCTCCCCCTCCCTCCTCAATGTCAACCTCCACCATCCCTCCCTCACATTCCTCAATCTCTCCCGCCACCCTTCTGACTCTGTCCCCTCCCTCCTCAATCCCAACCTCCACCTTCCTCAATCTCTTCCTCCACCCGTCTGACTCTCTCCCCTCCCTCCTCAATCCCTCCCTCACCCTCCTCAATCTCAACCTCCACCTTCCTCAATCTCTTCCTCCACACGTCTGACTCTCTCCCCTCCCTCCTCAATCCCTCCCTCACCTTCCTCAATCTCAACCTCCACCTTCCTCAATCTCTCTGCACTGGCCTCAATCAGTCTCCCCACTCAATATATCCTCACCCATCCTCAATCTCTCCCCTCCCACCCCAATCTCTCCCGCTCTTCAATCTCAGCCTCCACCCACTTCAATCCCTCCCTACACCCTTCTGAATCTCTTCCCACACTCCTTAATCTCTCCCCATCCTCCTCAATCTATCCCAACTCTCCTCAATCACTCTCCCTACTCTATTTATCCACCAACCCTCAATATCTCCCCCATATTCCTCAATCTTTCCCTCACCCTCCTCTATCTCTCCCATACTCCTCAATATGTTACCCACCTTCCTCAATTTCCCTCCCTCCTCAATCTTACCCTCCTCCATCTCTCCTTCCCTCTCCAATCCTCTCTCCTTCTTAATCTCTCCCTACTCTCTGCCTCTCTCCCATACCCCCACCAGAGGAAACATCCTCTTCACATCCACCTTATCTAGTCCTTTCAACATTCGGTAGGTTTCAATGAAATTCCCATGCATTCTTCTAAATTCCAGTGAGTACAGGCCCAGAGCTGCCAAATGATCCTCCCACGTTAACCCCTTCATTCCCGAATCATCCTCGTAAACCTCCACTAGACTTTCCGATGACAATATATCCTTTCTGAGATATGGGGCCCAAAACTGTTGACAATACTTCAAGTGCAGCCTGACTACTGTCATATAAAGGCTCAGCATTATCTCCTTGTTTTTATATATTCCATTCCCCTTGAAATAAATGCCAACTTTGCATTTGCCTTCTTTACTGCAGACTCAACCTGTAAGTTAACCATCTGGGAGTCTTGCCCAAGGACTCCTAAGTCCCTCTGCACCTCTGATGTTTGAATATTCTCCCCATTTAGATAATATTCTGCGCTATTGTTCCTTTAACCAAAATGCATTATACATTTCCCAACGCTGTATTCCATCTGCCACTTTTTTGCCCATTCTTCCAATCTAAGTCCTGCTCCAATCACATTGCTTCCTCAGCACTACCCACACCTCCCCCCCCCCACCTATCCTTGTATCATGCGCAAACTTTGCCACAAAGCTACCAATTCCACTATCTATTTGGACTTTCAGAAGGTCTTTGACAAGGTGCCACACATGAGGCTGCTTACCAAATTTAAGGCCCATGGTATTACAGATAAACTACTGGCATGGTTAAAGCATTAGCTGATTTATAGGAGGAAACGAGTGGGAATTAAAGGATCCTAGTCTGGTTGGCTGCCAGTGACTAGTGGTGTTCCGCAGGGGTCAGTGTTGGGACCACTTCTTTTTACGCTGTATATCAATGATTTTGATGATGGAATAGATGGCTTTGTTGCCAAGTTTGCAGAAGGTAGTGTTGAGGAAACAGGTAGGATGCAGAAGGACTTAAACAGATTAGGAGAATGGGCAAGAGAGTGGCAAATGAAATACAATGTTAGAAAATGCATGGTCATGCACTTTGGCAGTAGAAATAAATGTGCAGACTATTTTCTAAATGGGGAGAAAATCCAAAAATCTGACATGCAGAGGGACTTGGGAGTCCTTGTGCAGAACACCCTAAAGGTTAACTTGCAGGCAGAATCAATGGTGAGGAAGGCAAATGCCATTCATTTCAAAAGGTCCAGAATACAAGAGCAGGGATGTGATGCTGAGACTTTATAAGGCTCTGGTGAGGCCTCACCCTGAGTATTGTGAACAGCTTTGGGCTCCTCATCTAAGATAAGATGTGCTGGCATTGGAGAGGGTTCAGAGGAGGTTCACAAGGATGATTCCAGGAATGAAAGGGTTATCTTACAAGGAACATTTGATAGCTCTGGGTCTGTACTCGTTGAAATTTAGAAGGATGTGGGGGGGGGGGGGGGATCTCATAGAAACTTTTTGAATGTTGAAAGGCCTAGACAGAGTAGATGTGGAAAGGATGTTTCCCATGGTTGAGGAGTCTAGGACAAGAGGACACAGACTCAAGATAGAGGGGCGGCATGATTCAGTCAATTGTCTTCACACCATCAACGTGGGACTTTTTTCACGAATGACGACAATCGGGGAGGAAGTACAGGAGCCTGAAGACACGCTCCCAGTGTTCCAGGACCAGCTTCTTCTCCTCCACCATCAGATGTCCAAATGGTCAAATACCTCATCAGCGTTACCTCACTATTTTTGTACTCTTTTGCACTAATTATTTAACTACGGACCATGTGACCACTTTACTACATACCTCCTGTACCTAATAAAGTGGCTATTGAGTGTGTGTTTGTGGTCTTCTGCTGCTAGCTCAGCTACTTTAAGGTTCAACATGTTGTGCATTCAGAGATGCTTTGCTACACACCGCTGTTATCTTCTTCTTCTTAAGCCCATCATCCTACCGGGGCATAGGCTGCCAACAGCAGCTTACCAGAGTCCTCTGCCCTGGATCAAACTTTTAAATTGTCCCCACGTATAGTCCATCTGCTATCATTCCCCTCCCAAGGATGAGGAGTTTAGAGCTTCTGTTGGCAGTTTTGTGGCCCTGGGTTTTTTCATGAAATGGGGTTGCTAGCCCCATGCCAAACCCTCCTTTTGTCACAGCCAGACTGGTGACTGTCATTGTAGAGTTACATCAGTATTGTAATGTGTGGTTTTTGAGTCACTGTCACCTTCCCGTCTGCTTGAACCAGTCTGGTCATTCTCCTCTGACCTCTCTCATTAACACGGTGTTTTCTCCCACAGAACTGACACTCACTGGATGTTTTTTTGTTTTCACACCATTCTCTGTAAACTCTAGAGAGTTTTATTGCATGAAAATTCCAGGAGATCTGCGGTTTCTGAGATAGTGAAACAACCCAACCACCCTGTCTGGAACCAACAATCATTCCATGATCAAAGTCACTCAGATCACATTTTTTCCCCATTCTGATGTTTGGTCTGAACAACAACTGAACCTCTTGACCATGTCTGCATGCTTTTATGCATTGAGTTGCTGCCACGTGATTGGCTGATTAGATATTTGCATTAACAAGCAGGTGTATAGGTGAATCTGATAAAGTGGCCACTGAGTGTGTATAAATATATACATATAAATAAATAAACATAGTTAATTTGTTTTATTTATGTATTTACTGTATATTTTTGTAATTTTAGTATTTTTATGTATTGCACTGTACTGTTACCACAAACAACAATTTTCACAACGTGTTAGTAATAAAAAAGCTGATTTCAATTCTGATGCACTGATTCTAAAAAATATTTGTGAAAGTTTGCTGTGCATGAGCACATATTACCTCAGGAACTCTCCGCCTTCCTGCATTTAACGTGTCTTCTATTTGATTTTCCAGCCAAGAGCCTTTGTGGCGACGTCGCTGCTCTTTCTCTCCCCTCTCATGCCCGGCGCTCCCTTCATTCCCTGATTTGCCTTCGGATTTCCCAGCCGCTTGCTCCGAAAGTAGGTGAGTTATGCATTCAGAGATTGTGAGAGATTGCTGATTTCCGTTTGGTTGCAGAACTACCCGCATTGCAACACTTCAAAACCACGTTATTTGACCCCATTACAACTTCAGGATGTCCCAATACTGTAGCGTGAAATTCTGCTTCTAATGATTGACATATCACGCTTGTTGCAGTGTTGCACAAGGTATCATAATCCACCTGAGCAATCTCCCTGGTCTAAATTGAAGGATTAATTTTGATGTTAAAGAACTTGCACAGAGTTTCTGCCAGTACTACTGAGGGCGTAGCAGCCTCTTACAAAATCTGAGGGTGGGTTTCCTGTTTACATCTCCAGCCCACAAAGTGAGGCACTTCGTTCTTGCTGATTCACCATCTCTGCGGTGCTGCGTGGGGTGGGGGGGGGGGGGGGTGGAACCCGGTCGCTTGTGCGTCTGAATCCCTTTCTCACGGTTTGAATCAGAATCATATCTCTGGCAGATGTCATGAAATTTGTTAACTTGCAGCAGCAGTACATTACCATGCATTACAATACTTAGTGATAAAAATATTAATTACAATAAAAAAGAAAATTATATTAAATAAGTAGTGCAAAAAGGGAGGAAAAACACTGAGGTAGTGTTCACGGGTTTATTGTCCATTCAGAAATCTATTGGCGGTGGAGAAGAATCTGTTCCTAAAACATTGAGTATATGCCTTCCGATTCCTCTTCCACCTTCCTTGATGGTAGTAGTGAGAAGAGGACATGTCCTGGGTGATGGGGCTCCTTAATGATGGATGCCGCCTTTTTGAAGCATCACCTTTGGAAGGTATCCTGGATGCTGATGGTGGAGGTAAAGTGGATGCTGATATCTGATAACGTCAGATAGTCGAGAGCACCCCTATGGCCATTCCCCTCAACAATAAATACTCTATTTTGAGTACAGTTGGGGGGTAAAACCTAACTGGGGGGAAGCAGCTGTGGCACTGATGCTGGCCCTGTGGCAGAGAAGGGCTGGAAACTGAAGAGGACAGCAGCAGCAATAGGGGACTTTATAGTTAGGGGGGCAGATGGTGATTCAGTGGACGCAAAAAAGAAACACAGATGGTAGTTTGCCTCCCAGGTGCCAGGGTCCAGGATGTTTCTGAATGTGTCCACAATATCCTGAAAAGGGAGGATGAACAGCCAGAAGTCGTGGTACATGTTGCTACCAATGACATTAGGTAGAAAAAGGGAGGAGGTCCTGAAAACAGAATACAGGGAGTTAAGAAGGAGGACCTCGAGGGTAGTAATCTCAGAATCACTGCCTTTCCCACGCGACAGTGAGGATAGGTACAGAATGAGGTGACAGATAAATGCATGGCTGAAGAATTGGAGCAGGGAGCAGGGGGAGCAATGATATTTCTGTATCACTGGGACTTCTTCTGGGGCAGGTGTGACCTGTACGAAAGGGACGGGTTGCACTTGAATCAGAGGGGGACAAATATCCTTGTGGGCAGCTTTACGAGAGCTGCTGGGAGTGGTTTAAACTAATATGGCAGGGGGTTTGGAACCAGTATGATAGAGCTGAGGATGAGCCAGAAGGTTTACAAGTAGATGATGGGTGTAACATGAATGTACGGAAGGACAAGCCAATGACTGGGTACAAATGCAGACAGAGCGAAGAGTTAAATTGTACCACAGAGGCAAAATCCATAATGGTGAGGAATGCAGGACTGAGGGTGCTGTATTTAAAGGTGCGTAGCATTTGGAATAATGTAGACGAACGCATGGCGCAATTAGAGATTGGTCAGTATGACGTTGAGGGGATCACTGGTCGTGGCTGAAAGAAAGACATAGTTGGGAGCTTAACAGCAAAGGATATATTTTGTATGGAAAGGACAGGCAGGAAGGCATGGACGGTGGTGTGTCTCTATAAGAGATGGAATTACATCTTTAGAAAGACGTGACATAGGGTCAGAGAATGTTGCATCTTTGAGGGTGGAATGAAAAAACTTGGAGGGGGATACTGGCAGGGATGACGGCAGAACAGAGGTGGCTGAAGTTTCTGGGAATAGTTCACAAGGGTCAGGAAGGATATGCCCCACAGAAGAGGTTGTTCTCAAATGGCAGGGAGAGGCAACCATGGGTGACAAGGGAAGTTAAGGACTACATAAACAAGGAATGGGCATGTAAGGTAGCAAAAGTGAGTGGGAAGTTGGATGATTGTGAAGCTTTTAAGATCCAATAAAAGGCAACTAAAAAAAACTATAAGAAGGGGAAAGATGAAATATGAGGACAAACTAGCTGATAATATAAACAGGATACTAAAAGGTTTTTCAGTTATATAAAGAGTAAAAGGGAGGTGAGAGTTGGTATTGGACCACTGGAAAATGATGCTGGTGAGGTTGTAATGGGGGACAAAGAAATACCAGATGAATTTAATGAGTACTTTGCTTCAGTCTTCAGTGGAAGACACTAGCAGTGTGTCCGAGGTCTGCGAATGTCAGGGAGCAGGAGTAATATCATTGCCTTTACAAAGGAAAAAGTGCTGGGCAAACTCAATGGTCTTAAGGTGGATAAGTATCCCACACCAGATGGACTACATCCAGAGTCCTGAGAGAGGATGCTGAAGAGAATACAAATACATTAGTCATGATCTTTCAGGAATCACTTGATTCTGGCATGGTCACAGAGGACTGGAAGATTGCAAATGTCATTCCACTCTTTAGGAAGGAAGGAGGGCAAAATAAGGGAAATTACAGGCCAGTTAGCCTAACCTCAGACGTTGGGAAAGTGTTGGAGTCTATTATTAAGGATGAGGTTTCGGGCTACTTGGAGACTAATGATAAAAATAAGTCATAGTCAGCATGGTTTCTGAAAAGGAAAATCTTGCCTGTTAGAGTTCTTTGAGGAAGTAACAAGCAGAGTGGACAAAGGAGAGGCAGTGGATGTCACTTACTTTAATTTTCAGAAGGTGTTTGAGAAGGTGCCAGTCATGAGGCTGATTAACAAGATAAAATCCTATGGTGTTACAGGAAATATACAGGCATGGATAGAGGAAGGGCTGACAGTCAAGAGGCAGGAAGTGGATATAAAGGGGCCTTTTCTGGTTGGCTGGTATTCGTCAAGTGTTAGTATTGGGATACTACTCTTCATATTGTTTGTGAATGATTTAGATAATGGAATTGATGGCTTTGTGGCAAAGTGTGTGAATGATATGAAGATAGGTGTGTGGGTAGATAGTGCTGAGGTACCAGTGCAATTGCCACAGGACTTGGACAAATTTGAAGAATGGGCAAAAAAATGGCAGATGGAATACAGTGTTGGGAAATGTTTGATAATGGACTTTGGTAAAAGGGACAGTAGTTCAAAGTATCATCTAAATGGTGAGAATGTTCAAACATCTGAGCTGCAAAGGGACGTAGGAGTCCTCGTGCAAGGCTCCCAGAATTCACAGGTTGAGTCTACGGTAAAGAAAGCAAATGCAACGTTGGCACATATTTCAAAGGGGAATGGAATATAAAGACAAGGAGTTAATGCTGAAGCTTTATTAGACAGTAGTCAAGCTGCACTTGGAGTGTTGTGAACAGTTTTGGGCCATTTATTTCAGAAAGGATGTGTTGTCATTGGAGAGATTCAAGAGGATGTTCACGAGGATGATTCAGGGAATGAAGGGGTTAATATCTGAGCAGCATTTGGCAGCTTTGGGCCTGTACTCACTGGAATTTAGGAGAATGTGGGGGATGGGGGAGGATCTCATTGAAATGTACTGAATGTTGAAAGGACTAGATAGGGTGGATGTGGAAAACAATGTTTCCTATGGTGGGGATATCCAGAACTAGAGGGCACAGCCTCAAAATTGAGGGGCGACCTTTTAGAACCGAAGTAAGGGTGAGTTTTTTTTAGCTGAAGAGTGGTGAATCTGTGGAAGACTCTGCCACAGACTGGAGAACAAGTTCCGGGTATAGTCAAAGCAGAAGTTGATAGATTCCTGACTGGTCGGAGTATCAAGGGATATGGTGAGAAGGCAGGTGAATGGGATCCAGGATCAGTCATGACGGAATAGCAGAGCAGAATTGATGGGCTGAATGGCCTAATTCTGTTCCTATGACTTATGGTCTAATGTTGGGGAGGCTCATGTCCATGACAGAGAAGCCCAGAAATTCAACACTCTTTGAAACCTGGGTGTTAAATGCTGCCCACAATGTTGTGCCGACCACGTAACCTACTCTAGAGACTGCCTAGAATTTTCCCAGCGCAGGGCCCTCTATTTTTCTAAGCTCTATTTACCTATCTAAGAGGCTCATAAGAGACTCCGTTGTATCTGCCTCCACCACCGCCGTGGGCAGCGCATTCCACGCACCCACCGCTCTCTGTGTGGAAAACTTACCCCCGACATCCCCTCGGTACCTATTTCCAAGCACCTTAAAACTATGCCCCCTTGTGTTAGTCATTTCACCCCTGGCAAAAAGCCTCTGGCTATCCACAAGATCAATGCCCCTCATCTTATACACCTCGAAGTGTAAAGGGACTTGGGAGTCTTTGTGCAGAATTCCCTCAGGGTTAACTTCCAGGTTGATCAGTGGTGAGCAAGGCAAATGCAATATTAACATTCATTTTGAGAGGACTTGAATACAAAAGCAAGGATGTAATGCTGAGGCTTTATAAGGCAGTGGTCAGACTGCACTTGGAGTATTGTCAACAGTTTTGGGCCCCTTATCTAAGAAAGGGTATGCTGGCATTGGAGAGGGTCCAGAGGAGGTTCACGAGAATGATCCTGGGAATGAAAAGGGTTAAAATATGAGGAGTGTTCGATGGCTGTACTCACTGGAGTCCAGAATGGGCTGGATGGTTTTTCCATTGAGGTTGGGTGAGACTGAAACTAGAGGTCATGGGTTAAGGGTGAAAGGTGAAATGTTTAAGGGGGAACAGAAGGGGGAGCTTTCTCACTCAGAGGGTGGTGAGAGTGTGGAACGAGCTGCCCTCAGAGGGTGGTGAGAGTGTGGAATGAGCTTCACTCAGAGGGTGAGAGTGTGGAGTGAGCTTCACTCAGAGGGCGGGGAGAGTGTGGAACGAGCTTCACTCAGAGGACGGTGAGAGTGTGGAACGAGCTTCACTCAGAGGGCGGTGAGAGTGTGGAACGAGCTTCACTCAGAGGGTGAGAGTGTGGAACGAGCTTCACTCAGAGGGTGGTGAGAGTGTGGAACGAGCTTCACTCAGAGGGTGAGAGTGTGGAACGAGCTTCACTCAGAGGGTGGTGAGAGTGTGGAACGAGCTTCACTCAGAGGGTGAGAGTGTGGAACGAGCTTCACTCAGAGGGCGGTGAGAGTGTGGAACGAGCTTCACTCAGAGGGTGGGGAGGGTGTGGAACGAGCTTCACTCAGAGGGTGAGAGTGTGGAACGAGCTTCACTCAGAGGGTGGTGAGAGTGTGAAACGAGCTTCACTCAGAGGGTGGTGAGAGTGTGGAACGAGCTGCCCTCAGAGGGTGAGAGTGTGGAACGAGCTTCACTCAGAGGGTGAGAGTGTGGAACGAGCTTCACTCAGAGGGTGGTGAGAGTGTGGAACGAGCTTCACTCAGAGGGTGGTGAGAGTGTGGAACGAGCTGCCCTCAGAGGGTGAGAGTGTGGAACGAGCTTCACTCAGAGGGTGAGAGTGTGGAACGAGCTTCACTCAGAGGGCGAGAGTGTGGAACGAGCTTCACTCAGAGGGTGGTGAGAGTGTGGAACGAGCTTCACTCAGAGGGTGGTGAGAGTGTGGAGCGAGCTTCACTCAGAGGGTGAGAGTGTGGAACGAGCTTCACTCAGAGGGTGAGAGTGTGGAACTCGTTCACTCAGAGGGTGGGGAGAGTGTGGAACGAGCTTCACTCAGAGGGCGGTGAGAGTGTGGAACGAGCTTCACTCAGAGGGTGAGAGTGTGGAGTGAGCTTCACTCAGAGGGTGAGAGTGTGGAACGAGCTTCACTCAGAGGGTGAGAGTGTGGAACGAGCTTCACTCAGAGGGTGGTGAGAGTGTGGAACGAGCTGCCACTGAAGTGGTGGATTCAGGTTTGATTTCAATATCTCAGAGAAATTTGGATAGGGACATGGATGGATGGGGCATGGAGGGTTATGGTCCGGGTGCAGGTCGATGGGATTAGATCGTTTAATAGTTTGGCATGGACTATATAGGCCAAAGTGCCTGTTTCTGTGCTGTAGTGTTCTATAGGACTTTATATCTTAGTGCTACTCAATCTAGCAACCCTGAGACTGGAAGAATTTCTTAGCCGTGTTGTTGGTTAAATGTGGGGCCTTAACTGTCACTGGGAAACTGGGTCACCCACGACTGACTAGTGTGAAGTAGGCTGCTCACCCCGTAACCTCAACAATATCCTCCCATATGCTGCAGGGAGACCTGGAGTGTCAATTCATTGATCAAACCCCATAATCCAGACATGATTAAACGCACAGTGATAATGCCCAGCATGGATCAATGGAATTATTGGGATTTTACACCCAATGTAGATCCTGCATTGCAAGAACAATAACATCTTAAGGTCAAAGAGGGAGCAGTGTTCGCAAAGCCAATTTATTCGCATTCTGCATCAGATGATGGGTATCACTATGGACTCACTTTCAACGGCTTGACAACTTGTTCTCAGTCTTATTTATTTATAGTTATTTGCACATTTTGTCTTTCCTTGCACGTCAGTTGCTTGTCAGTCTTCCTGTGCCGTTTTTTCATTGAGTCAAGATTCAAGACTGCTTAATGTCATTTACGGTACTCAAATGCAAAGGAGAATGAAATAATTGTAACTTCGGATCTGATGCAGCCCAAAAAAACACATAAAGGTAAAGAACACAATAATAAAGAAAGCACCTTAAGTATAAATACATAAGATAGCTAATATGTTTTATATACATTAGAGCAAGTGTTCAGCGAGCAGGTGTTTAGCACTGTCTGCTTGTGAATGATCTCACTTTCCATCCCGTGTAAGAACGTGATTGGACGGAGTTCAGAGCATGAGCAGAAATGACAGAATAATCTAGAAGCATGGCGCTGTAAGACACACGTGTAGTTGTTGCTGTTGTAAATAGAAGTTCTAGTTCTATTCTTCCAGAATATGTCTCGTTATTAGAAACCCATGGTACATATAAGGAACACAACATGGTGTCAGAAGTTGGTCTGGAAGAATAATATGTTTCGCTAACACGGGAGAAGCGAAGATAATCAAAAAAAAGTGCAAAGTTTTTCATTGTTTGCTAACAATTGCTAATAATTGCTAATAATTGTTTGTAGAGGAGGCATATAGTGCATCCCCACTGCCTTCATTGGGAAAAGCTGATCACAACCTGGTTTTGTTACAGCCCAGATATAAATCAATTGTGATGAGGCATCCCACTACCACACGCTCTTTTAGAAAGTGGACTCCTGAAGCTGAACAGGCCCTGAGAGACTGCTTCGGTACTACTAACTGGGATGTACTGCAAGGGGGGCTTTGTGGGGGCGTTGAGGAGGTCACTGAATGCACAACGGACTATATTAACTTTTGTGTGGATGCAGTTGTCCCTGTTAGAACTGTTCGCTGCTATCCCAATAATAAGCCCTGGATCACTAGTCACATCAAAGGCCTCCTAAACCAGAAGAAGAGGGCCTTTAAAGATGGTGATCGGTTGGAGCTTAAAAGAGTTCAGAAGGAACTCAGAGTACAGATGAGGGGGGCAAAGGAGCAGTATAGGAGGAAGCTAGAACTAAAGCTGCAGAAAAAAAGCATGAAGGAGGTGTGGGATGGGATGAAGATCATCACCGGATGCGGTGCAAAGCGGAGGGCGAACATAAGTGGAGATGTGGAGAAAGCGAACCAGCTGAACAACTTCTTCAACAGGTTCGACAGCTCAATCTCATCCTCACCGCAGAAATCCACACCAGGCTTACTTCCCTCACAGGAAAATAGCCAATCACAGGAGACCTTGCCCACGCCCAGGATTACGGCTGCACAGGTGGTAGGTCAACTGAGGAAGATCTGTACCAGCAAGGCGGCTGGACCGGATGGAGTTTCCCCACGATTACTGAGGGCCTGTGCGACTGAGCTGGGAGAACCACTACAGCGTATCTTTAACATGAGCCTGGAGCAGAGAAGAGTACCCAGACAGTGGAAGACATCCTGTATTGTCCCGGTACCGAAGAAACCACAACCAAAGGAGTTGAATGACTTCAGACCTGTTGCCTTGACGTCACACGTGATGAAGACCATGGAGCGGCTGATAATACAGAATCTGAGGCCACAAACCAGGCACGCCCAGGATCCTCTTCAGTTTGCGTATAAGGAGAAGGTGGGAGTGGAGGATGCTATCACGTATTTGCTGCACAAATCACTCTCTCACCTAGAGGGGGTCAGTTGTGCTGTGAGGATTACATTCCTTGACTTCTCTAGTGCCTTTAACACCATCCAGCCCAAGATCTTAAGGCACAAACTAACGGAGATGGGAGTAGACTCTCACATGGTGGATTGGATAGTGGACTACTTGACAGATAGACCTCAGTATGTGCGGTTGGGAGACTGTAGGTCTGACACGGTGGTCAGCAGCACAGGGGCGCCGCAGGGAACCGTACTCTCTCCGGTCCTGTTCACCCTGTACACATCAGACTTCCAATATGACTCAGAGTCCTGCCATGTGCAGAAGTTCGCTGATGACACGGCCATAGTGGGGTGTGTCAGGAATGGACAGGAGGAGGAGTATAGGAAACTGATACAGGACTTTGTGATATGGTGCAACTCAAACTACCTGCGTCTCAATATCACCAAGACCAAGGAGATGGTGGTGGACTTTAGGAGGTCTAGGCCTCATATGGAGCCAGTGATCATTAATGGAGAACGTGTGGAGCAGGTTAAGACCTACAAGTATCTGGGAGTACAGTTAGACGAGAAGCTTGACTGGACTGCCAACACAGATGCCTTGTGCAGGAAGGCACAGAGTCGAATGTACTTCCTAAGAAGGTTGGCGTCATTCAACGTCTGCAGTGAGATGCTGAAGATGTTCTATAGGTCAGTTGTGGAGAGCGCCCTCTTCTTTGTGGTGGCGTGTTGGGGAGGAAGCATTAAGAAGAGGGACGCCTCACGTCTTAATAAGCTGGTAAGGAAGGCGGGCTCTGTCGTGGGCAAAGGACTGGAGAGTTTAACATCGGTAGCTGAGCGAAGGGCGCTGAGTAGGCTACGGTCAATTATGGATAACTCTGAACATCCTCTACATAGCACCATCCAGAGACAGAGAAGCAGTTTCAGCGACAGGTTACTATCGATGCAATGCTCCTCAGACAGGATGAAGAGGTCAATACTCCCCAATGCCATTAGGCTTTACAATTCTACCTCCAGGACTTAAGAACTTTTTAAAAGCTATTAATGCTTTTTGAGACGGTGATTTAGATGCATATCATATTTTTTTTTTACTGAGTTAAGTATTGTATGTAATTAGTTTTGCTACAGCAAGTGTATGGGACATTGGAAAAAAAGTTGAATTTCCCCATGGGGATGAATAAAGTATCTATCTATCTATCTAACAGCTTTAAAAATGGAAGTTTTGCAACCCCCCATCGAAACTGGAAACGTTGCTGAAAACTGGAGAAAATTTAAACAGCAAATTGAAATGTATTTATCGGCGATCGGAGCAGAAAATAAATCAGAGAAAACGAAAGCAGCTCCACGTAATAGGGGTCGATGCAATTGAGGTATATAACCATTTTACTTTTGAGAATGGGGATAATTTGAATCTAATGGCGATAATCGACAAGTTTGAAGCACTTTGTATACCGAAGCGCAATGTGACATATGAGCAGTACAACTTCTTTACCTGTCAACAGAGACCTGGTCAAACGATTGATCAATTTGTTACGGAGTTGAGAAACTGCAGTAAAACATGCAAGTTTGCAGAGCTGATGGATCTCTCATTAAGGACAGAATTGTTTGTGACATTCTGGATAATGGCCTGAGAGAAAGACTCTTAAGAGAACCAGACGTAGATTTAGAAAAAGCTTTGACTCTCTGCAAAGCTTCTGAAACTGTGGCATTTCAGGCTAAAGAGCTTTTTATTGAGAGCTACATAGACACTGTGGAAAAGCGCAAACATGTTAGAAAAAATAACAAAACAGCAACGAAACCGACAGAGAGCAAGACATTGTTTGAAAGAAAACAACTTTGTGTTCGCTGTGGGTGGGAACACCAACCTAAAAAGTGTCCAGTGTATGGAAAAATGTTCAGTCACTGCAGTAAGAGTAATCATTTTTCACGTTGTTGCAGAAGTAGAAAGGAAATAAAACACGTAAATGCAGTGCGTGAAAACGAACGTGAGGAGTTTTATATGGATGTGCTTTGTGAAAACAAACAAGGTGAGAATGACTGGACTATGCCATTGCAAGTAAACCAAAACAATATTCTGTTTAAACTGGATACTGGAGCACAAGTAAATGTTCTTGCAGAATCTGAGTTTAATCCAAGACCAAAGTTACATCAGACAAATATAAAGGTGACTGGGTATTCAGGTGCAGACATTCCAGTTAAAGGAACATGTGTGGCAAAAGTATTACACAAAACTAGTGAGCACACGCTTTCATTTGCGGTCGTGCCAAAAAATGTACAGTCAATACTGGGTCTATCTGCCTGTGAGAGACTGAATTTGGTGAAAAGAGTCTTAGTCCTGGACAGTGACACAGAGTCAGAATACAGTGAATTGATGAAAGAGCAAGAGAGAACAGAATTTGATTCCAACACAGCAACAGTAAAAGAAGTCATAAAGAAAAATCCCAGAGCCATCCCTTTGTTACCAGCATCTGACAAAGCATTGCCACAAAAACCAAACTTGCCGGTACAGTACAATACTGATCTGAAGCCAAGGAGTTTCAAGAATCAGGATCCAATTGAAGAAGTGAAAGAACTCACAAGTGAAAGAACTGAGAAGTTTTATTGAAATGATGACATCTCAGCATAAAAAAAAGAGATTACACATTTAATGAATAAATTGCGATTTCTTCTCAAAGACCTCAAGAAAGAGCCAACTTCAGAGTTTCAGTTAACTGATGCAGACCAGATGAAACATGAAGATTACAATGAAACACAAGAACCGTGTGAACCACTTAGAAGGTCGACTCATGTTGGTAAACCACCAGAGAGACTGATAGAGACATGTTAAATTATGCATTTGTTTGATTAATGTTGCTAATTTTCCTTTTTAAGGAAAGGAAGATGTGGCGATATCATGTGTGACGTGTAAGAACATGATTGGATGGAGTTCAGAACATGTGCAGAAATGACAGAATTATCTAGAAGCATGGTGCTGTAAGACATACGTGTAGTTGTTGCTGTTGTAAATAAAAGTTCTAGTTCTATTCTTCCAGAATATGTTTCATTATTAGAAACCCATGGTACGTGTAAAGAATACAACACTCCCTACCCTTCTCCCCCTCTGCCCCCTCCCTCCTCAACCCCCCTCTCACCCCCTCTCCCTCCCCCCTACCTTCTTCACCTCACTCTTCTCCCTTTCTCTTTCTCTCTCTTCCCGGAGGAAGGTGTCAGAGCCTTGTGCCTTGGCCAGGTTGAATTGACGCAGTTTGTGAATTGGACTCTGTAGTTCATGTTATGTTGGGTTTCTGGCTCTGGTTACTCCTTTTCGCAAATGTTTTTGCACCCAGAAAATTGCAAATGTTACTTCACTATTTAAGAAGGGAGGGAGGCAGTGGAAAGGAAACTATAGACCTTTTAGCCTGATATCAGTGCTTGGGAAGTTGTTGGATCGATTGTTAGGGATGAGATTCCAGAGTATCTAGAGGCACATGACAAGATGGGCCAAAGCCAGCATGGTTTCCTGAAAGGAAAATCCTGCCTGACCAACCTACTGCAACTTTCTGAGGAAATTACAAGCAGGGTAGACATAGGAGATGTAGTAGATGTGGTGCACTTGGATTTTCAGAAGGCCTTTGACAAGGTGCCGCACATGAGGCTGCTTAACAAGACAAGAACCCATGGAATTACAGGGAAGTTACTAGCATGGGTGGAGCATTAGCTAATTGGCAGAAAGCAGAGAGTGGGAATAAAGGGATCCTATTCTGGCTGCCTGTTACCAGTGGAGTTCCACAGGAGTCGGTGTTAGGGCCGCTGCTTTTTACGATGTATGTCAATGATTTGGACTGTGGGATTAATGGATTTGTGGCTAAATTTACTGATGATACAAAGATAGGTGGAGGAGCAGGTAGTGTTGAGGAAACAGAGAGCCTGCAGAGAGACTTAGATAGTTTAGGGGAATGGGCAAAGAAGTGGCAAATGAAATACAATGTTGGAAAGTGTATGGTCATGCACTTTGGTGGAAGAAATAAACGGGCTGACTATTATTTAGATGGGGAGAGAATTCAAAATGCAGAAATACAAAGGGACTTGGGAGTCCTTGTGTAAGATACCCTAAAGGTTAACCTCCAGGTTGAGTTGGTAATGAAGAAGGAGAATACAATGTTGGCATTCATTTCTAGAGGTATAGAATATAAGAGCAGGGATGCGATGTTGAGGCTCTATAAGGCACTGGTGAGACCACACGGAGTATTGTGTGCAGTTTTGGACTCCTTATTTTAGAAAGGATATTCTGACGTTGGAGAGGGTTCAGAGTAAATTCACGAGAATGATTCCAGGAATGAAAGGGTTACCATATGAGGAACATCTGACAGCTCTTGGGCTGTATTCCCTGGAGTTCAGGAGAATGAGGGGAGGGGGGGGGGGGATCTCATAGAAACATTTCAAATGTTAAAAGGTCTGAGCAGATTAGATATGGCAAACTCATTTCCCATGGTAGGGGGGTCTAGAATAAGAAGGCACAACTTCAGGATTGAAGGACGTCCATTTAGAACTGAGATGCGGAGAAATTACTTCAGTCAGAGGGAGGTAAATCTGTGGAATTTGTTGCCACGAGTGACTGTGGAGGCCAAGTCATTGGGTGCATTTAAGACACAGATGGATAGGTTCTTGATTAGCCAGGGTATCAAAGGGTATGGGGAGAAGGCAGGGGAGTGGGGATGACTGGAAGAATTGGATCAGCCCATGATTGAATGGCGGAACAGATTTGATGGGCCAAATGGCCTACTTCTGCTCCTATATCTTATGGTCTTATGGTCTCTTTTTGTTGCCATCTTGTGCGATTTTGATCTGGATGCCCTGGCTCTGTGACCTGCAGTTGATGAACAGCAGAGTGCTGGGCTGAACTGAACTGAAACTGAATGTTCCTGGACTCTTTTGTAGACATTGCGGTTTGATATTTTTATTGTGTTTGTCATTCATTTTTTTCCATTTATGTGATTTGTTCTTTTTTTTTTGCATTTGGGCTTTTGATGTTTTTCTTTGAACAGGTTCCATGGTGTTTCTTTGTTTTGTGGCTGTCTGCGAGGAGGATGAATCTCAGGGTTGTGTACTTTGATAATAAATGTACTTTGAGTATACATGGAGAGCTTGTCTGTCCATAAAGTGATGCTAGGTGGCTAAGTGTGCATAAGGTGGCTGACAGGAAATGATAAAGTAGTGATGGTTGGTGGGGTGTGGAGGGGTGGGTTAGTGGTTGAAGTGTTGATCAACCTCACTGATTGGGAAAGTAACTGTTTTCTATCTGGTGGTTGTATTATATTTCTTTATTTCCCTCTAAACGCCTGCAAGAAAATGAGTCTCAAACCTGTACATGGTAACATATAGATACTTTGATAATAACTTTGCTTTCATCTTTGAGACTGGCAGATGACTTTGGCAGGTTCCATGGCCCCTGTGTGGTGTGAGGTTTCACTTCAGCCACATTGGGTGCCACGGTAGCGTAGCGGTTCACGCGACACTATTACATCCCGTGGCGGTCCAGAGTTCAGAGTTCAATTCCGACGCTATCTGTAAGGTGTTTGTACCTTCTCCCCATGATTTGCTTGGGCTTTCTTTGGGTGCTCCAGTTTTCTTCCACAGTCCAAAGACGGACGGGTTAGTAGGTTAAATTGTAAATTGTCCAGGGATTAGGCGGGGATTAAATAGGTAGGTGGCTGGGCGGTACGGCTCGTTGGGCCGGAAGGAACCATTCTGCACTGTATTTCTAAATTTAAAAATAAATGCAGTAGGCCACCACTGCTCAACTCCCTCCACAGTCTGTGTTGGTAAAGGAAATGCTGACATGTTTACAGTAGGCGGCACTAACTCACCTATGGCTCAGAAGGTTAGAAATTCAAGCAGCAATAATTTGCCTGGGGATCTCAGTGGGTCAGGCATAATAGAACAGTACAGCACAGGAGTAGGCCCCTCAGCCCACGATGTTGTGTGGTTAAACTAGTAATTACACATGTAAATGAACTTGACCCTTCTGCCTACACCATACATCCCTCCATTCTTTGTACATTTGCCTGCCTATCTAAGAGCCTCCGAAACGCCTCTGCAAAACCAGTTGCCGTGACAATAGGTGCTATTACCATCACTAATCCGCTTCCATCCCACACATACTTCACTGCAAATTGCTCCAACGTTACCTACCGCAAAGTTGTAGATAAAATGAGTTTCATCTGGTTAGCAAACTGCTTGTAACTCTTCTGTAGCCGATTCGGCCAAGGTAATCAGAGCCACCCGCCCCCACTCCAGATACGCAATAGAAAGCATCTGATTTCAATGCATCACAACTTGATACAGTAACTGCTCTGCCTGAGAGTGAAAGACACTGCAGAGAGTTGTGGACCCGGCTCAGCACATGATGGGAACCAGTCTCCCCTCTGTGGACTCTGTCTACACTGCTCACTCCCTCGTAGAGCAACCAGCAAATCAAAGACCCCATCCCACCCTGGACACTCTCTATCCTCCCTCCTCCCATCGGGCAGAAAATACAAAAGCCCCATAAGATGGACTCTTAGCCTCACTATCTACCTCGTTATGATCTTGCCAACACTGCACTTTCTCTGTAGCTGTTACACTTTTGCGTTGTTACTGTTCTACCTTAGTGCACTGTGTAATGATCTGATCTGCATGAACAGTACACAAGACAAGCTTTACACTGTATCTCGGTACATGTGACAATATTAAACCAAATTCCATTTCCTCTTCCCTCTCCCTGTATTATGAGATACAAGTGAAAACTCTCTTGAATATGCATGAGAGTCATATCTGCATATCCTTCTCATGCAGGTCTGCTGCAGAACATGGATAGATAATGTTATCTCTTTGACATGTGAGGCCTCGACAGGGTGTACAATATTGATGGGATGCAGAGCTGGGCTGAGAAGTGGCAGTTACAGTTCAGTCCAGAAAAGTGTGAAGTGATTCACTTTGGAAGGTTGAGCTTAAAGGTAGGGTACATGTTAGTGGCAGGATTCTTAGCAGTGTGGAGGAACAGAGGGATCCTGGGGTCCATAATCATAGATCCCTCAAAATGGCATATGGTGTGTTGGCTTTCATTCGTCGTGGGATTGAGTTTAAGAACTGTGAGGTGGTGTAGCAGTTCTATAAAACCCTGGCTAGACCACACCTGGAGTATTGTGTTCAGTTCCTGTCAGCTCATTGTAGGAAGGATGTGATTTAGAGAGGGTGCAGATGAGATTCATCAGGATGCTGCCTGTATTGGAGAGCAGGTCTTGTGAGGACAGCTTGAGCAAGCCAGAGCTTTTCTCTTTGGAGTGAAGGAGGATGAGAGGAGACATTATGGAGGTGTATAAGGTGATAAGAGGCGCAGGTCGAATGGAACGCCAGTGTCTTTTCCCAAAGCAGAAGTGCCTAATATGAGAGGGCATACATTTAAGGTGATTGGAAGAAAGTACAGGGAGATGTCAGAGCTAGGTATTTAACACAGAGAGTGGTTGGTGTGTGCAACACCCTGACAGGGGTGGCGGTAGAGGTAGATACATCAGGGATATTTAAAATACTCTTGAATAGGCACGCAGATTATCCAAAAACAGGGGACTACACGGCAGGGAAAGGTTAGATTGATGGTGAAGGAGGTTAAAATCTCAGCAAAACTATGCAAAACTGTTCTGTGCTCTGTGTGCTGAAGAGGTCTATGCAAAATCCTGCTGTACATCAGACATGTCACCTCCATTGTATCTGCCATCACCACCAACCCTGGCAGTGTGTTCCAGACACCCACCACTCTCTGTGTGAAAACCCAACCCTGCACATCTGCTTTGAACTTATACCTTATCGTCTTAAATGCATGCTCTCTAATATCTGTGGAGGGAAAAAGACTGGCCGTTTCAGGTTGATACCCTTCATCTGATTTTGAGCTCAATTACACCCATTGACTCAAGTCTACCACAATTAGTGATGACTAATTTAGGCAGGTGGGCCTAGTGACTTCTTGAGGAAGTGTTACATTGGTGAGAGAGGCTGGAGGGTCTTACAAATGGCCCTCACCATCCAGGAGATGCCTTCTTCTCACTGCTACTATCAGGAAGAAGATACAGGAGCCGGAGGATACATTTCGGAACAGCCTCAGCCATCAAATTTCTGAACGATCCAAGAACCTCACTATTTTCCTCTCTTTTTGCACTATTTATTAATTTTATATATTATTATTTTGATATATAGTAATGCTTATGCATTGCACTGTACAGCTGCTGCAAAAACAAATTTCATGATGTATGTCAGTGATAATAAACCTGATTCTGATTTTGATTCTAAAATCAGGATGGTCTTCTGGGTTAATGTTTATTCCAGAGCCAAAACAGTTTTAGTTCTGAAAGCACACTGAATCCATAACATACATATGATAGCAATTGTAATTTCTCTCTCTCTCTCTACATCTATCACAGCAATACTTCAACACGCTCTTTTACATTGTGTTAAAGCCATTCAGATTTCCTCCTTAAAGAAGACGCCTGTGACGTGTTTGAGATGCCGTGAGACAATGCTCAGTCCTCAGTGTGCAGTTGCGGCAGGATCTGACTACGGGGAAGTAGACACAGGATCCTCAGGAATCACCCCACCAAGTTATTACCCCTCAACCATCCGGCTGTTGCACCAGAGGGGATAACTTCACTCACCTCAACACCGAACTGATTCCACAAACTATGGACTCACTTTTAAGGATTCTGCAAATCATGTTCTCTGTGTTATTTACTTTGAGGCCCACCATTGGTTTGGGTCAAAGCGGGTGTTGTGTCCTAGCTGTTTATATGATATGTGAGCTAGGGCAGTACTTTACGGAGGGGAAAATGTTGCCCAGACTGACTCCATCCCCCACCCCCACGCAGCTGATGAACCCAAAGGACCGGCAGAGACCGATACAGTTTGGCACCAGCAGTCTTGCGGGAGCTGCCAGTCAGCGGTGAACTCAACATAGGACTGCCTTAATGACTCCAGCTCCAGGTATTTCCTCAGGATTTACCTGAAGCCTTCCCCACGAGTGGGTACGGCCACAAATCAAGTGGAAGTTTGAGAGCAGAGTTTTCCTTCTCCTAAATGAGTTGCAAACCACAGCTGATGAGCCCCATCTGCCCAAAGTGACTGGTTTTAAGACGCCAATAACCCACCTTTGCCTCTTCTCACGTCAATAGAAATAGTTCCGCCAGGCCTAGTAGCTAAGCCACACGTGAAGGCCAGGAGCTGGACTTGGTTGTCAGAGGCTATTTGAGATGCATGCCATTGGGAGTATTTAAGAGGTAGTGGGAGCTTATCCCCATTACCATCCCCGGCTAGTACAATGTTAAGGAACCATTATGTATTATTTATTTCGCAATTATTAGTTCTTTGTTTTTGCACAATTATTGTCTTTGGCAGATTGTGTGTGGTTTTCCATCGATTTTCTGGTGCCCTTGCTGTCTACTCTGAGTGCCCACAAGAAAGTGAACCTATCTATTCCACTAGCATGGCACCTTTACGGCTCGGGGAACTCCAGAGTTTGGAGTTCAATTCTGGTGTCCATACATTACCCCCCCCCTCACCCCCCCATGAAGGTTTTCTCCCACAAAGACGCAGTTTACGTGCTCATTGTAAGTTGTCCTGTGATTAGGGTCGTGTTGCGTAGGTGGGTTGCTGGCTGGTGTGGCTCATTGGGCCAGAAGGGCTTGTTCCACGCTTACATGTGACACCCATGTAAGTAAAATAAACATAAATAAGTTCAACTGTAACAGTCATTTTTATGTCTTGCCTTGTTCTGCTGCCACAAAACAACAAATTTCACGATGCAAGTCTGTGATGATCTGGATTCATTATTCAGAATTTAGTGTAAATGCAGTGATTGTAGAATCACAGAATGGTACAGCATGGAGAGAGTCCATTCAGCCCATCAAGTCAATGGTCATTCCTTGCATGGACAAATGATATAGTCCCAATCCCCTGCAATACTTATCACATTGTACTCCAGATCCCGTTTGAAAACCATAATAAAATATTCTTTGACAAGCAGGACTGAATAGACTCCTTGGCAATCACCTCTTGCGATCATCTCAAGTCAAGTCAAGTCAACTTTTATTGTCATTTCGACCATAACTGCTGGTACAGTACACAGTAAAAACGAGACAACGTTTTTCAGGACCATGGTGTTACATGACACAGTACAAAAACTAGACTGAATTACGTAATAAAAAAAAACACAGAGAAAGCTACACCAGACTACAGACCTACACTGGACTGCATAAAGTGCACAAAAACATTGCAGGCATTACAATAAATAATAAACAGGACAATAGGGCAAGGTGTCAGTCCAGGCTTCGGGTATTGAGGAGTCTGATAGCTTGGGGGAAGAAACTGTTACATAGTCTGGTCATGAGAGCTCGAATGCTTTGGTGCCTTTTCCCAGACGGCAGGAGGGAGGAGAGATTGTATGAGGGGTGTATGGGGTCCTTCATAATGCTGTTTCATTTGCGGATGCAGCGTGTAGTGTAAATGTCCGTGTTGGCAGGAAGAGAGACCCCAATGATCTTCTCAGCTGACCTCACTATCCGCTGCAGGGTCTTGCGATCCGAGATGGTGCAATTTCCGAACCAGGCAGTGATGCAGCTGCTCAGGATGCTCTCAATACAACCCCTGTAGAATGTGGTGAGGATAGGGGGGTGGGAGATGGACTTTTCTCAGCCTTCACAGAAAGTAGAGACGCTGCTGGGCTTTCTTGGCTATGGAGTTGGTGTTGAGGGACCAGGTGAGATTCTCCGTCAGGTGAACACCAAGAAATTAGGTGCTCTTAACAATCTCAACAGAGGAGCCATCGATGTTCAGCGGGGAGTGGTTGCTCCGTGTCCTCCTGAAGTCAACAACCGTCTCTTTTGTTTTGTTCACATTAAGAGACAGGTTGTTGGCTCTGCACCAGTCCGTTAGACGCTGCACCTCCTCTCTGTAAGCTGACTCATTGTTCTTGCTGATGAGACCCACCACGGTCGTGTCATCTATATGACAGTGAGAGATTCCTGTTTTCATCTTCCATCTTACTGGGAGGTACTAGGAGCCTGTGAACACAGGGAGCAACATAGCTACATTGACCTATGTGAGGTGGGAGGTAATATAACACAAAAAATATTAAGATTGTCAATCTGATTCACAACTGAAAAATTTAAAAAAATTGGGCAATTTGAAAGCATATTTACTCTTGCAAACAGGGAATGGGGGAATTGTTTCACATATTCAGCCTTCACCACAAAGCATTATCTCTGGTTTTCTTCCTACTGATATGACATGATTTCTAGTATTTTCTGTTTTTATCTGAGATGTCTAATCAAATACTATTTCAGAATCAGAATCAGGTTTACAATCACTGACATATGTCCGTGAAATTTGTAGTTTTGCCGGAAAATCTCTTAATCGTTTTCAAAAGCCAGATACTCTTCCTGGAACGGCAATGGTTCTGAAACTACTGAGACCTCTTCCACATCTTTGATCTTAATCAGCACCTCCACTGCGACTGCTGATGCAGGACTCAGCCTGCGACCTGGCTGACTAGTCAGCAGACAAATCCTTTCATGCACATGAAAGAAAGCAGCACAGAGGCAAAATCAAGTTTTTTTTACTTTATTTTTATTTTGGTATACAGTGCGGAGTAAGCCTCTCCTGCCCTTCGAGCTGTGCTGGTCAGCAGCCCACCGATCTAACCACAGCCTTATCACAGGACAACTTCACCACGATCAATTAACCTGTTTATCGTTGGACTGTGGGAGGAAACCGAAGCACTGGGAGGAAATCCACACATTCCACAGGGAGGATGTACGAACACCTCTAGATGGTGTCAGAATTGAATTCTGAAGTCCAGCTCCCCAAGCTGTAAAGACACCGTGCTAACCGCTATGCTACTGTGGCACCCATGTAGTATCAAAGTACCTGTATGCTCAGTGGCTACTTCCTGTACCTAATAAAGTGGCCACTCAATGAACATTCATGGTCTTCTGCTGCTGTTGCCGTCCACTTCAACATTCAAACTGTTGTACATTCAGAGATGCTCTTCTGTCTTAACACGTGCTTATCTGAGTTACTGTTGCTTTCATGTCAGCTAGACCCAGTCTGGCCGTTCTCCTCTGACCTCTCTCATTAACAAGGCATTTTCACCCACAGACCTGCCCCTCACTTGGATGTCTTTTGTTTCTCACACCATTCTCTGTAAATTCTAGTGACTGTTGGACATGAAAATCCCAGGAGATCAGCAGTTTTTGAGATACTCAAGTCACCCCATCTGGCACCAACAATCATTCCACAGTCAAAGTCACTTAGATAACATTTCTTCCCCATTCTGATGTCTGGTCTTACCAATAACCGAACCTTTTCACCATATCTGCATGATTTTGTGACTGACAGATTAGATATTTGCAAATCAGGCACGCATAAAGGTGTACCAATTAAAGTGGCATGAGTGTATGTTACCATATTTTGTTCACTTAAAGAGATATCACAGTAACAATCCCATTCCACCCAATTACACCCATGTGACAAACTAGTCTACTAACCCATACATCTTTGCAATATGGGAGGAAACCATAACACCCAGAGGAAATCCACACACTGCGGGGAGAACATACAAACTCCTTGCAGAAGGAAAGTGGGAATTGAGCCCAGGTCGCTGGTGCTGCTGTGGCTATGCTGTAGTGCCACCCGTTGAGATTAATTTCCTTGCAGGCATTCACAGGAAAAATAAAACGCAATAGTATTTATGAAAAACTATACGTAAACAAAGACCAACAAACAATAAATATGCAAAAGGAGACAAATTTTGCAAAAAAAAAAACTGAGAACATGAGTTGTAGAGTCCTCGAAAGTGAATCCGTAAGTTGTGGAATCAGTTCAAAGCTGTGGTGAGTGAAGTTACCCAAATTGGTTCAAGAGCCTGATGGTTGAGGGGTAATAACTGTTCCTGAAGCTGGTGATGTGGGAGCTGAGGTTCCTGTACTTCCTTCCCGATGGTAGAAACGAGAAGAGAGCATGGCCTGGGTGGTGATGGTCCTTAACGTTGGATGCTGGCTTCTTGTGGCAGCCTTCCTTGTAGATGTGCTCAGTCGTGGGGAGGCCTTTGCCTGTGGTGGACTTTGACCTTCAATCAGTCACACAAAATAGATTGCAGGACACGTAAAATGCTGGGGGAAGACGGGAGATCAGGCAGCATCTATGGAATTGAATAAACATTCAATATTTTGGGCCAAAACCCTTCTTCAGGACTGGAAAGGAAGGGGGTAGATGTCAGAATAAAAAGTTCGGGGGAGGCGAAGGAGGTTAGCTAGAAGGTGATAGGTGAAGCCTGGTGGGTAGGAAAGGTAAAGGGCTGGAGAGGAAGGAATCTATTATGAGAAAAGACTGGAACATGGGAGAAAGGGAAGGAGGAAGGAACAGGGGGAGGTGATAGGCAGGTGAGAAGAGTAAGAGGCCAGACTGGGGAACTGAAGAGGAGGTAGCAGGAGGGAAAATGATTTTTAACGGAAGGAGAAATCAATATTCATGCATC